>NC_140085.1:305432-361594 GCF_964237585.1 Gallinula chloropus | reverse complement strand
TGGGGGGCAGTCACAGCACCCTCTGCCCTGGGAAGGGACCCCCCGAGGTGCTGAGCCCGACCTGGCGCCCCCCGAGCAGGGAGGGTGCAGGGGGCTGCCCCGTGTCCCCCCCCCCCCGTGCGGGGGGGCTGGGCTGGAGCGGGACCCCCCTCCCCCCCCTTACACAGATGGGCACGGGGGGGTGCGGGGTGAGGATGGGGGGGGTGCTGGGGGGTGCTGGGGGGCGGCTTCACCAGGACCCCCCTTACACAGATGGGCACAGGAGGGGTGCGGGGTGAGGATGGGGGGTGCAGCTGGATGCTGGGGGGGGTGCAGTGGGGTGCTGGGGGGTGCAGCTGGGCTCTGGGGGGGTGCAGTGGGGCTCTGGGGGGGTGCAGCTGGGCTCTGGGGGGTGCAGTGGGGTGCTGGGGGGGTGCAGCTGGGCTCTGGGGGGGGTCAATGGGGTGCTGGGGGGGTGCAGCTGGGCTCTGGGGGGTTCAATGGGGTGCTGGGGGTGCAGCTGGGCTCTGGGGGGGTGCAGTAGGGTCCTGGGGGGTGCAGTGGGGTGCTGGGGGGGTGCAGCTGGGCTCTGGGGTGGTGCAGTGGGGTGCTGGGGGGGGGTGCAGTGGGGTGCTGGGGGGGTTCAATGGGGTGCTGGGGGGTGCAGCTGGGCTCTGGGGGGTGCACCTGGATGCTGGGGGGGTGCAGTGGGGTGCTGGGGGGTGCAGCTGGGCTCTGGGGGGTGCAGTGGGGTGCTGGGGGGGTGCAGCTGGGCTCTGGGGGCGTTCAATGGGGTGCTGGGGGGTGCAGCTGGGCTCTGGGGGTGCAGTGGGGTGCTGGGGGGTGCAGTGGGGTGCTGGGGGGGGTGCAGTGGGGTGCTGGGGGGGTTCAATGGGGTGCTGGGGGGTGCAGCTGGGCTCTGGGGGGTGCACCTGGATGCTGGGGGGGGTGCAGTGGGGTGCTGGGGGTGCAGCTGGGCTCTGGGGGGTGCAGTAGGGTCCTGGGGGGTGCAGCTGGGCTCTGGGGGCGTTCAGTGGGGTGCTGGGGGGTGCAGCTGGGCTCTGGGGGGTCAATGGGGTGCTGGGGGGGGTCTTTTGGGCCTCACCCCACCCACGGCCGTGGCAGGGTGCTGAGCTGCTGAGTCAGGCAGGATGGCGCCAGGGGCTCAGCCCCCCCCCCCAGCTCTTGCACAAGGCTGCTGCGGTCAGCACGATCCCCCCCCCGCCCCCCGCCCCCCGCCCCCCGCCCCCTGCCCCTTGGACCCACCGGCGGCCCCGGCCGGGACGCAGCGGCCGCCACGGGCCAGCGGCTGCCCGGCCCGCGGGGTCCCCGCGCTCGGCTGGGGGCCGGGACCCCCCCGCGGGGATGTTCCCCCCGCCCCCGTGTCCCGGGGGGGGCTCCGTGTCCCGGGGGGGCTCTGCCTGGGCCCCCCGGGAGGTGCCGAGGGACCCCGGGCTGAGTCTGGAAGCGCTTCGGTGTGGGCGGGGGTCCGCCGGGCGCGGGGGGGGGGGGGGGGCGCACGGCCAGGCAGCCCCCGGCCCTCAGCCGTAGCTGTGGGGGCTGTTGGGGTTCACGGGGGGCGAGTCCCGGCGCCCCGGCTGCCCCACCAGCTGCCAGAGCCGGTGGCCCAGGTTCTGCACCTGGCAGGTGCCCAGCACGCAGCCCCCCCGCAGCGACCCCCGCAGCCCCCGCGGCGCCTGGCGCCGGCCCCGCGGCGGGGGCAGGGGCCCGACCCGGGGGTCCCGGGGCAGTCCGAGGCCGGGGAGGGGATGGGGGTGATGCTGGGGGTCCCGGGGGCGTCCGTGGTGGGGGATGAGCTGTGGGTGACGCCGTGGGGTGCGTGGCCGGTGCCGGGGTCTCGGGTGGGCACCGCGCCGGGGGGTGGGCTGGGGGTGCTGCTGGGGGGCGAGGGGTCCATGCTGGGGGTCCCGGGGGAGTCCGTGGCCTGGGGTGGGCTGTGGGTGCTGCTGGGGGGCGTGTGGCTGGTGCCGGGGGTCCCGGGGGAGTCCGAGGCCTGGGGTGGGCTGGGGGTGCTGCTGGGGGGCGAGGGGTCCATGCTGGGGGTCCCGGGGGAGTCTGAGGCCTGTGGTGGGTTGGGGGTGATGCCGTGGGGTGCGCAGCCGTTGCCGGGGGTGCCGTGGCTGGTGCTGGGGGTCCCGGGGGAGTCCGTGGCCTGTGGCAGGCTGTGGGTGCTGCTGGGGGGCGAGGGGTCCATGCTGGGGGTCCCAGGGGAGTCTGTGGCCTGTGGAGGGCTGTGGGTGCTGCTGGGGGGCGTGTGGCTGGTGCTGGGGGTCCCGGGGGAGTCCGAGGCCTGGGGCGGTCTGTGGGTGCTGCTGGGGGGCGTTCGGCCCATGCTGGGGGTCCCGGGGCAGTCCGTGGCCTGGGGTGAGCTGTGGGTGCTGCTGGGGGGCGAGGGCTCCATGCTGGGGGTCCCAGGGGAGTCCGTGGCCTGTGGCGGCCTGTGGGTGCTGCTGGGGGGCGAGGGCTCCATGCTGGGGGTCAGGCCGGGGCTGCGGTGGGGCGGGCGGCTGCCGGCCTTGGGGGGTCCCCAGGGGTGAGGCCGGGAGGGGTCGGTGGTCCGGGGGGTCCCTGTGGGAGAGCAGCAGGGGTTGGGGGGGGGGGGATGCTCAGGGGGCTGAGCTGTGGCCCCCTGAGCAGGGGTGGGGGGCTGCCACAGCTGGGTGCAGGGGGGGGCTGTGTTGGGGTGGCTGGGGGTGCCTCACCCACCCCCCCCGGCCAAACCAGGGCTGGGACCCCCCCCCCCATGTCCCCCCCTCACTGGGCGGGCTGAGACCCCCCCATGTCCCCCCCTGACTGGGCACCCTGGGCAGAGAGGACCCCCCCCCACCCCCCACGCCCCACAGGTGCCGGCAGTGGGGGGGCAGACGGGGTCCCTGGGGTCTCCTCAGGGCGCTGACCCAGCCACCCCCCCAAAGACACCCCCGGGGTGCTCAGAGACCCCCCCCTCCAGTTCCCCCAGCTCCGGCACAGCCTCGGGCAGCCCCCAGGAGCTGGTGACCCCCCAGCTGTGGGGGCACCCACACCCACCCCTGGTCCCGGGGGGAGTCCGGGGGGCTGGGGGGCCGTGGAGGCACCGGGATGGGGGGGAGGGGGGGCACACAGCTGGGGGAGGACACGGCTGGGAGGGCACACGGATGGGGGGGTCACCACACATATGTCCCAGCACACACACCCCCCACACACACGCGTGTCCCAGCACACACACACCCCACACGCGTGTCCCAGCACACACACACCCCACACGTGTCCCAGCACACACACCCTACACACGTGTGTCCCAGCACACACACACCCCACACGCGTGTCCCAGCACACACACACCCCACACGTGTCCCAGCACACACACACCCCACACACGCGTGTCCCAGCACACACACACCCCACACGCGTGTCCCAGCACACACACCCCACACGCATGTCCCAGCACACACACCCCACACGTGTCCCAGCACACACACACCCCACACACGCGTGTCCCAGCACACACACACCCCACACGCGTGTCCCAGCACACACACCCCACACGCATGTCCCAGCACACACACCCCACACGCGTGTCCCAGCACACACACCCCACACGTATGTCCCAGCACACACACCCCACACGTGTGTCCCAGCACACACACACCCCACATCCCCATCCCATCCCCATCCCCATCCCCATCCCCATCCCATCCCCATCCCCATCCCATCCCCATCCCATCTCCATCCCCATCCCATCCCCATCCCCATCCCCATCCCATCCCCATCCCCATCCCATCTCCATCCCCATCCCCATCCCCATCCCATCCCCATCCCCATCCCATCCCCATCCCCATCCCATCTCCATCCCCATCCCCATCCCCATCCCATCCCCATCCCCATCCCATCTCCATCCCCATCCCCATCCCCATCCCATCCCCATCCCCATCCCATCCCATCCCATCCCCATCTCCATCCCCATCCCCATCCCCATCCCCATCCCATCCCCATCCCCATCCCATTCCCATCCTCATCCCATCCCGGATGCCTCTTGGCCACGTGCCAGGGGCCACGGGCCAAATCCCTGCGGCCCCCCCGACAGGAAGCCCGGGGGGGACACGGGGGGGTCTGGCGAGCGCCCCCCCCCTTCCCGTCCCAGGTCGTGTTTACAGCCGCTGCCCGGAAACACCCGCGGCCTCGGCCACACGTGGGACTTTCCCCCGGCTCCTTCCCAGGGCCCCGGCTGTCTGTCCGGCTGTCCGGCCGGCTGTCCGGCCGGCTGTCTGTCCGGCTGTCAGTCCGGCCGGCTGTTTGTCCGGCTGTTTGTCCGGCTGTCCGTCCGACTGTCTGTCCGGCTGTCCGGCTGTCTGTCCGGCCAGCTGTTTGTCCGGCTGTCTGTCCGGCTGTCCAGCTGTCCGGCCAGCTGTCTGTCTGTCTGTCCGGCTGTCTGTCCGTCCGGCTGTCCGTCTGGCTGTCCGGCTGTCTGTCCGGCCAGCTGTTTGTCTGGCTGTCTGTCCGGCTGTCTGTCCAGCTGTCTGTCTGTCCGGCTGTCCGTCCGGCTGCCCCCCCCATACGCTTGGTGTCTGTCCTGGTGTCACCCCGGTTGCTGGGGGGGGTCCCCCGGGGGTCTGGTGTCCTCACTGCCACGTGGGTGCTGCAGGGTGCCCACCCAGCCCGGGGTGCCACTGGCTCCTCAGAACCCCCCCCCCCCAACCCCCCAGCTCCCACCAGTGCCCCTCACCCACCCCGGGGTGCCACTGGCTCCTCAGGACCCCCCTCCCCCCCAGCCCCCCAGGACCCACGAGTGCCCCTCACCCACCCCAGGGTGCCACTGGCTCCTCAAACCCCCCCCCCAGCCCCCCAGGACCCACGAGTTCCCCTCACCCACCCCAGGGTGCCACTGGCTCCTCAACCCCCCCCCCCAGCCCCCCAGGACCCACGAGTTCCCCTCACCCAGTTGCTGGCCTCCCCTGCCCCCCCTGGCCCCCCCAGCCCCGCTGCCCTCCCCATTCCCACTGGGACCCCCAGCACCCAAGGGAGGGGGTCTGGGCTGAGGACACCCCCAATGCACAGAGCTCCCCCCACGCCCCCTGGGACCCCCATGAGAGCCCCTCACACAGCTCCCGACCCCCCCAGAGCCCCCCCAGTCCTGCTGCCCGCCCCATTCCCACCGGGACCCCCAGCACCCAAGGGAGGGGGTCTGGGCTGAGGACACCCCCACAGTGACACAGGACCCCCCCCCATGCCTCCCAGGACCCCCACACCTGCAGCCCCCTGCCCCAGGGACCCCCCTGCCATGACCCACGACAGACAGACCCTGTGCCCGTGCTGGGGGGGGGGCCCAGCCCACCCCCCCATCCCCACAGCGGGACGTGACCCTGGGCACGGCCCCCCCCGGGAGCTGGCAGGAGCCACCCTCCGGAGACAGACAGACAGACAGACAGACAGACAGACAGACACCCGCTTCCCACGGTGCGGGCACGGCCCAGACCTGCTCTGATACCACATGCGTGTGCGGCACGTGCACACCCCCCCGTGCACACCCCCCTGCACACACCTGTCACTACACACACACGGGCACACGCGTGTCACCACACACACGTGTGTCCCTGCACATGCCTGGGCACACATGTCACCACACATGTGTCAGCACACACACACGTGTCACTGCACACGCCTGGGCACACATGTGGCAGCACACACACGTGTCCCTGCACACACGTGTCAGTACACACATGTGTCTGCACACGCATGTCAGCACACACACGTGTCCCTGCACACACCTGGGCACATGTGTCACCACACGCATGTCACCACACACACGTGTGTACCTGCACACACCTGGGCACATGCATGTCAGCACACACACATGTCCCTGCACACGCCTGGGCACACACATGTGTCAGCACACACACACGTGTCCCTGCACATGCCTGGGCACACGCGTGTCACCACACACACGTGTCCCTGCACATGCCTGGGAACACACGTGTCACCACACACACGTGTCCCTGCACACGCGTGTCACCACACACACGTGTCCCCGCACACGCCTGGGCACACGCGTGTCCCCGCCCTCGTGTGACCTGAAACCTCGTCCCCCCGTGCACAGGGGTACCGGACCCACCCCCCACTCTCACACCCCCCTACCCCCCGCGGGATGCCGGGGGACCCCCCACCCCACCCCACTCCCACCAGACACGGGACACGCAGCGGGGCCGGGTGGGAGGTGGTGACCCCCCCCCATCCCTCCATCCCCATCCCCCCATCCCCCCATCCCCCCCTCCCCCATCCCCACACCGTCCCCCGTGTCCCCCCACGCAGGGACAGCGGGACAGACGGACCCGCCCCCCCCCCCGCAGGACCACCCCGCAGGGCGGGGGCTGCGGGGCTGCGCTGGGGGGGTGCGGGGCGGCCGAGAGCCCCCCCCGCTCGGAGGGTGCGGGACCGGGGGCCGGGAGGGGGGCACAGAGCTGCCCGCGCAGGGTGCGGGCAGGGTGCGGGCTCCGGGGTGCGGGCAGGGTGCAGGCAGGGTGCGGGCACGGTGCGGGCCCGGGGGTAGCGTGCGGGCCAGGGGGGCGGGCACGGGGGGTCGGGCTCGGGGGTGCGGGGGCAGCGTGCGGGATGCGGGCAGGGGTGCGGGCTCCGGGGTGCGGGCAGGGCGCGGGCCCCGGGGGAGCGGACAGGGTGCAGGCTCGGGGATGCGGGTGCCGGGCTGCGGTCCCTGGGGGGAGCGGGCAGGATGCGGACAGGGGGCGGGCCCCGGGCTGCGGGCCGGGGGGGTCGGGCAGGGTGCGGGCAGGGTGCGGGCCCGGGGGGAGCGGGCAGGGTGCGGGCCTGGGGGCCGGGTGCAGCGTGCGGGATCCGGACGGGGGGGGCCCCGGGGTGCGGGTCTGGGGGGGCCGGCAGGTTGCGTGCCCTGGGGAACAGGCGGGCCACGGGGTGCGGGCCCGGGGCCGGACAGGGACTGCGGGCAGGGGGGGCGGGCAGGGGGTCCGGGCAGGGGGTGCGGGCCGGGGATGCGGGCAGGGGGTGCGGGCAGGGGATGCGGGCAGAGGGTGTGGGCAGCGTGCGGGCAGGGGGTGCGGGCAGGGGGTGCGGGCAGGGGGCAGGCGGGGGCGCGGGCAGGGGTCGGGCAGGGGGCGCGGGCAGGGGTGCGGGCAGGGGGTCCGGGCAGGGGGTCCGGGCAGGGGGTGCGGGGGCAGGGGGTCCGGGCAGGGGGTGCGGGGGCAGGGGGCGGGCAGGGGTCGGGCAGGGGGTGCGGGCAGGGGGCGCGGGCAGGGGTCCGGACAGGGGGCGCGGGCAGGGGTCGGGCAGGGGATGCGGGCAGGGGTCGGGCAGGGGGCGCGGGCAGGGGTGCGGGCAGGGGGTCCGGGCAGGGTGCGGGCAGGGGTCGGGCAGGGGCCGGGCAGGGGATGCGGACAGGGGGTGCGGGGGCAGGGGCCGGGCAGGGGGTGCGGGGGCAGGGGCCGGGCAGGGGGTGCGGGGGCAGGGGTCGGGCAGGGGGTGCGGGCAGGGGCCGGGCAGGGGTCGGGCAGGGGTCGGGCAGGGGTCGGGCAGGGGGGGCAGGGGCAGGGTCCGGGCTCACCTGCGCTGGGCCGAGCGGCCGTGGGGCAGCGCCCGGGCGCGGGGCAGCTGCAGCAGACACAGCGCGAAGCTGACGCAACCCAGCGCAACCGGCGCCGGGGCTCTCATGGCGGGGCCGGGGCAGCGGCTGCGGGGGCACAGACGGGGCTGGGGCCGGGGCCGGGCCGGGCCCCCGGTGCCCCCCCCCCCGCCACCGCCCCCGCCCGGTGCCCCCCGGGCCCGCCCCGCGCCGCAGCCCCGGGGGTCGGTGCGGGGTCCGCAGGGGGTCAGGGGGTCTCGGCCGTACCTGGGCGGAGGGGGGGGATGGGGAGGGCGGGGGGCTGGGGCTGGGTCCCGGCTGCCGCGGGGTCGGCGCTTCGCTCGGCGCTGCCGCTGCCCGGCCCGGCCCAGGTTAAATATCGCCGGGCTCGGCGGGCGAGGAGGAGCCGCGGGCGGGGGCGGCCCCAAACCGGCCCCAAACCGGCCCCCCCGGCCCCGCTTCCCGGGCCCCGCCGCCGCTCCCGGCCCCGGGCAGCTCTCCGGGGGGATGGGATGAGGTGGGATGGGGCTGGGGGCTGTTCCGGGGGGTCCAATCAGGGAATCTGGGCTGGGGCCGGTGGGGAGGGGGTCCCGGTGCCCCCCTCACCTGCCCCCAGGCGGGGCCCGTCCCCAGCGGGACCCCCAAACCCCCCGTCCCAGCCGCGCCGAGGAGGTTGGGGGGGGGGGGGGCTGGGCAGAGCCCCCCAGCTCCGCTCGCTGCTCCCCCCGCTCGGCGGACAAACGGCGGCCGAAGGGCCAGTGCAGCCCAGTGCCCCCAGTTCGGCCAGTCCCCCTGCCCGGGAGCCCCCCGGGGGCAGCCCCCTGGCACCCCCCGCTGTGTTCCCCCCTCCGGTGGGCTCAGCCCTCGCCGCCCCGGCCGTGCCCCGCGGGGGGAGCAGCCCCCGAAGCTGGGGGCGGTGGGGGCCGAGGGGGGTTTGGGGGGGGGGGGGTCGCTCGCGGGCCCGGCAGCCGGAGCTCGGCAGGGGAGGGGCCCAGCCAGACCCCCCCCCCCCCGCCCGGCTGGGACCCCCCCGCCTCTTGCTCCGGGGCTCCGTACTGCCGGGCCGGGCCAAGGAGCCCCCCCGGCCCCCCGAACCCGCCGGGCCCCAGGGTGGGGGGTGGTCGCGCCCCCTCCCTGCCCGCCCCCCCCCGCCGCGTGCTCCGGACCGCGGGGATCCTTCGGCGTTATCGCGACACGAAACGCTCCGCAGAGCCGGGTCCGGCTGGGGGGCGGGCGGGGGGCGGCGGGGACCCCCCCGAGGGGGCTCGAAGCGGCTCAGCCTTCCCGGGGGGGCCGCTCCGCTCGTTCCCGGTCCGAAGCGCTGGCGGCCGGGGGGGGGGGGGGGGGCGGGGGGGGCACACCGGACCCCCGCCCGCAGCCCAGCGGCGGCTCTGCGGGCTCCGGCCCCCCAGACCAGCCCCCGGGGGTCCCGCCTGGGGTCACCCCCGGGCAGGTCCCCCTGGGGGGCAGCTCCAGCCGCTGCCGCCCCCGGGACAAGCCCGGGTCTCCGGGCGGGAGGAGGCGGCTCTGGGTAATTAGCGTTGATGCAGGTTAATTGGGGGTGGGGGGCGGGGAGCAGCCCTCGGTGCCCGGTCGCCCCTCCCCACGCGGTGGGGTGGGCAGCGGGGGGCAGGGGCTGGGCGGGAGGCCGGGCTCGGCTGGGACCCCCGGGACTCCTCGGCTGGGACCCCCGGGACCCCCCGGCTGGGACCCCCGGGACTCCTCGGCTGGGACCCCCCAGGACCCCCCGGCTGGGACCCCCGGGACTCCTCGGCTGGGACCCCCGGGACTCCTCGGCTGGGACCCCCCAGGACCCCCCGGCTGGGACCCCCGGGCCGTGCCGGCTCTGCAGCCCCGGGCGCTACCGGCAGCGGGGACGGGGGAGGACGGGGCGCGCTGCCGAGCCCCGGGGGCATCACCGGTCCCGGGGCACCGGGAAGCAGCCGGGGACCCTCCGGGGACCCTCGGGGTTCCTCTGCCCGGCCCGGCCCCCCCGGGCTACCGGAGCCGCCCCGGGCGTCCGCGCCCGCCCCCCCCGGCAGCCCGGCTTCCAGCCGTGGGAATCAGTCGCTACGTTTCAATTAGCTTAATTGGCGGCTGGCGGCGGCCCCGGGGCAGGGCGGGGGCTGAGAACCGCGGCTGCAGCCCGCGCGGGAGCGGGGGGCGGGGGGCGCAGGGGGGCGCAGGGGGGCGCAGGGAGCGGGCGGGGGGCGAGCCCCCGGCGCGGCCCCGGCCGGCCCAGGGGGGTCGGGGGTCGGGGGGGGCAGAGCCGGGTCCCTGCGCAGCCCCGGGGACCCCAGCCCAGCCCCCTGCTCCAGCACCGCCCGAGGGTGAGGGGTGATGGGGCAGCCCAGGGCGGGGGGCAAGGGCCACAGAGACCCCACGGCGGCCCCACGGCGGCCCCGCGTGCGGCGGGGGGCGGCCCGCGCTGGGTGCGGGAACAGGCGGCACCCGCCTGAACCACCCGCGCTGGGGCACCCCGGGCTTCCCTCCCCGGGCCTCACCTGGGCACCGCGCTTCCCCCCACGGCACGGCTTCACCCCACATCGCAGCACGGCCCCCGGTCACGTCTGAGCCCCCTCCAACATGGCACAGCCCCCAAATAACCTCTGACCCCCCTCCATCCCTGCACAGCCCCCCGGTCACGTCTAAACCCCCTCCAACATGGCAGAGCCCCCCCAATAACATCTGACCCCCCTCCATCACGGCACAGCCCCCTGGTAACATCTGACCTCCCTCCATCCCTGCACAGCCCCCCAATAACGTCTGACCCCCTCCATCACTGCAGAGCCCCCCGGTAACATCTGACCCCCCTCCATCCCTGCACAGCCCCCCGATAACGTCTGACCCCCCTCCATCACAGCACAGCCCCCCAATAACATCTGACCCCCCTCCATCACTGCAGAGCCCCCCAGTAACGTCTGACCCCCCTCCATCACTGCACAGCCCCCTGATAAACTCTGACCCCCCTCCATCACAGCACAGCCCCCCATAACGTCTGACCCCCCTCCATCCCAGTACAGCCCCCTGATAAACTCTGACCCCCTCCATCACTGCACAGCCCCCCAAATACATCTGACCCCCCTCCATCACTGCACAGCCCCCCATAACGTCTGATCCCCCTCCATCACAGCAGAGCCCCCCCATAATGTCTGACCCCCTCCATCACGGCACAGCCCCCCCATAATGTCTGACCCCCTCCATCACGGCACAGCCCCCCCATAACGTCTGACCCCCTCCATCACTGCAGAGCCCCCCAACAATGTCTGACCCCCCTCCATCACTGCACAGCCCCCCAATAATATCTGATCCCCCTCCATCACAGCACAGCCCCCCTCACTGTGGGTGACCCCCATGCAGGGGAGCTGTGTGGGCACTGGGGGGGGTCTGCTGGGGGGTCTCGCCATGGAATTCCCCACCGAGGTGGGAGTCTGGGGAGTCGTCCCAAGGAGCCCTGTGGGAACCTGCCAGGAGCCTCCCCAGCGAGGGGCCCGGTGGCAAAGGTGCTGCCAGAACCCGGCCCGTCGGGGCTCAGACAGAGGGGTCGTGGGGTGAGGGCTCTGACCCCCCCCAGCACCCCGAATTCCCCCGCTCCATCTGGGGGGCGAAGCAGCAGTGGGGCAGAGCCAGAGCCTGCCCACAGCGTGTGGCCAGCACCCCCCGGCCCCATGGAACCCCCCAGTAGGGCTGGGGGAGCTACTGAGCCCCCCTGGCATGGCCTGGCCTGGCACGGCACGGACTGGCATGGCATGGCATGGCATGGCATGGACTGGCATGGCACAGCATGGCATGGCATGGCATGGCATGGCATGGCATGGCACGGCATGGCATAGCATGGCATGGCCTGGCATGGCCTGGCCTGGCACGGCATGGCATGGCATGGCCTGGCATGGCACGGCTGGGGGACACCCGCAGCCAGGAATGGGCAGGAGAGGGGAGAAAAGCCACCCCCACAAACATGGGTGGTGTCCCCAGGGCCCCCAGTGTCCCCAGGGCCCCCAGCATCCCCAGCATCTCCAGTGTCCCCAGCATCCCTAGTGTCCCCAGCATCCCCAGGGTCTCCAGTTTCCCCAGGGCCCCCAGCATCTCCAGTGTCTCCAGAGTCCCCAGTGTCTCCAGCATCCCCAGTGTCTCCAGAGTCCCCAGTGTCTCCAGAGTCCCCAGGGTCTCCCACATCCCCAGGGTCTCCCACATCCCCAGGGTCTCCAGCATCCCCAACGTCTCCAGGGTACCCAACATCCCAAGCATCCTTAGCATCCCCAGGGCCCCCAGCACCTCCAGCACCTCCAGTGTCCTCAGGATCCCTGACATCCCCAGCATCCCCAGGGCCCCCAGCATCCCCAGGGCCCCCAGCATCCCCAGTGTTTCCAGCATCCCCAGGGTCTCCAGTTTCCCCAGGGTCTCCAGTTTCCCCAGGGTCTCCAGCATCCCCAGCATCCCCAGAGCCCCCAGCATCCCCAGTGTCTCCAGGGACACAGGGTAAGGGCTGTACTGGGGGCACTGTGGGCAGGGACACAGGGTTAGGGTTGTACTGGGGGGGCACCATGGGCAGGGACACGGGGTTGGGGCTGTACTGGGGTCACCACAGGCAGGGACATGGGGTTAAGGCTGATCTGGGGGGGCACCATGGGCAGGGACACAGGGTTAGGGCTGTACTGGGGGTCACCACAGGCAGGGACATGGGGTTGGGGCTTTACTGGGGGCACCCCGGGCAGGGACATGGGGTTGGGGCTGTACTAGGGGGGCACCATGGGCAGGGATATGGGGTTTGGACTGTACTGGGGGCACTGTGGGCAGGGACACGGGGTTTGGGCTGATCTGGGGGGGCACCACGGGCAGGGACCCAGGGCTGTGGGGCACCCAGGACTTAGAGCTGAGCTGGGAGCAGCTCACAGCCAGACCCTGAGAGGGTCCCATGGACACCCACCCCTGTGCCTGCCCCTGCACCCAGGTGCCACGGCCCTAGGGCTGCGCCCACCCTGCCTGCGATGGGACAGCCAGTTTGGTGGTGGGACTACCAGTTTGGTGATGGGACAGCCAGTTTGGTGGTGGGACTGCCAGTTTGGTGATGGGACACCCAGTTTGGTGGTGGGACACCCAGTTTGGTGATGGGACACCCAGTTTGATGGTGGGACACCCAGTTTGGTGGTGGGACAGCCAGTTTGGTGATGGGACAGCCAGTTTGATGGTGGGACACCCAGTTTGGTGGTGGGACACCCAGTTTGGTGGTGGGACTGCCAGTTTGGTGGTGGGACACCCAGTTTGGTGGTGGGACACCCAGTTTGGTGATGGGACACCCAGTTTGGTGATGGGACAGCCACCCCGGCTGTGTCCCATCCCATGGGATTGCGCCCGGAGCCCCATCCCCACCAGACCCCACCTGACCTGTGCCCCCTCCCCGGCTGCTGTGGGGGTGCCCGTGGCACTGGGCCGTGGCAGGGCTGGCACGGGGGGGGAGCTGGAGGCTCTGTGGTGCTGGGGCCTGGGGACAGCCACCCCGTGCCAGCGGCCAGCCCGGGGCCGTGGTTTGGTTCGGTGGCCGTGGTGGCCCTTGGCGGGGTGGTGCTGGAGCCCTGGGGTTGGCACAGTGGTGGCAGAGCCAGGACAGCCCCTCATGGACATGAGTGGGCGGGGGTCCTGTGGGCACCCTGGCACTGGCAGGGACTGGTGTGGCACTGGTGGGCACTGGTGGGCTGCACTGGGAGCAGCTCGGTGCCACCCGTGGCTCCAGCACCGTGGCACCCGGTGACCCTGGCGGTGCCCTGGCGCTGTGGCAGTGGGGAAGCTGCTCCTGGGGGTCTCATCCTGGCGTGGTGCCCACCCAGGGGTCCCCCAGCACCCCGGGGTCTGGGGTCACCGCCCTGGGCTGGGGCACCCACCTCCCCTACCCGGCATGGTGCCGCCCACCGTGGCCCCGGCACGGTGGGGTGGGGGGGGGGGGGCAGTGCCACAGAGCAAACCCGGAGGGGGCCCGTGGGGCCGGGGGGGCAAACACAGACCCCCCCCCGTTACAACCGGGGTTCGCCCCGATTTGCCCTCAGCACCGCGGTGTCCCCAAGGCCAGGGGCAGGCAGGAGGTGCGGTGGGTGCCCCAGCGGGGGGCTCTGGCGGGACCCCATGGCCGTGCTGGGGTGGGCAGGTGGGTGCTGGGACGGTGCCCCCCACATGACGCCCCCCGCACGGAGCTGAACGTGCTGCACCCTGGGCAGGGGGTCGGGGGGGGCAGGGGAGGGCAATCGGGACCCCGCAGGACCCCCGCCCACTCATGTCAACGCCCACAGGACCCCACAGGTCCCCACCCACGCTTTAGGTCCCCACAGGACCCCGTCCCACGCGTGTCTCTGCCCGTTGGGACCCCCGCAGGACCCCCGCCCACGCGTGTCCGTGTCCACGGGGACCCCGCAGGACCCCCGCCCCCTCATGTCGATGCCCACGGGACCCCACAGGTCCCCACCCACCCGTGTCCGTGTCCACAGGGACCCCTCAGGACTCCACCCACAAGTGTCGCTGCAGTCAGGACCCCGCAGGACCCCCACCCACACATTCAGTGCCCACAAAGACCCCCGCCCATGCGTGTCCGTGTCCACTGGGACACCATAGGACCCCCGCCCACGCCTGTTACTGCCTGTTGGGACCCCCGCAGGACCCCCACCCACTCATGTCGACGCCCACGGGACCCCACAGGTCCCCACCCACGCTTTGGGTGCCCACAGCCCCCCCTCCCACGCGTGTCTCTGCCCGTTGGGACCCCCGCAGGACCCCCGCCCACGCGTGTCCGTGTCCACTGGGACCCCCACAGGACCCCCGCCCCCTCACGTCGACACCCACAGGACCCCACAGCTCCCCACCCACGCTTTGGGTCCCCACAGCCCCCCCTCCCACGCGTGTGGATGCCCATGGGGACCCCGCAGGACCCCCGCCCACATGTTCAGTGGCCACAAAGACCCCCTCCCACGTGTGTCCGTGTCCACTGGGACACCATAGGACCCCCACCCACTCATATCGATGCCCGTTAGGACCCCCGCAGGACCCCCGCCCACTCATGTCGACACCCACGGGACCTCACAGGTCCCCACCCACGCTTTAGGTCCCCACAGCCCCCCGTCCCACACGTGTGGCTGCCCTTTGGGACCCCCGCAGGACCCTCGCCCACTCATGTTGATGCCCACGGGACCCCACAGGACCCCCGCCCACGCCTGTTACTGCCCGTTGGGACCCCCGCAGGACCCCCGCCCACGCGTGTCCGTGTCCACGGGGACCCCGCCCACGTTTTGGGTGCCCACAGCCCCCCCTCCCACGCGTGTCTCTGCCCGTTGGGACCCCCGCAGGACCCCTGCCCACGCGTGTCCGTGTCCACTGGGACCCCCACAGGACCCCCGCCCCCTCACGTCGACACCCACAGGACCCCACAGGTCCCCACCCACGCTTTGGGTCCCCACAGCCCCCCCTCCCACGCGTGTGGATGCCCATGGGGACCCCGCAGGACCCCCGCCCACACATTCAGTGCCCACAAAGACCCCCTCCCACGTGTGTCCGTGTCCACTGGGACACCATAGGACCCCCACCCACTCATATCGATGCCCGTTAGGACCCCCGCAGGACCCCCGCCCACTCATGTCGACACCCACGGGACCTCACAGGTCCCCACCCACGCTTTAGGTCCCCACAGCCCCCCGTCCCACACGTGTGGCTGCCCTTTGGGACCCCCGCAGGACCCTCACCCACTCATGTTGATGCCCACGGGACCCCACAGGACCCCCGCCCACGCCTGTTACTGCCCGTTGGGACCCCCGCAGGACCCCCGCCCACGCGTGTCCGTGTCCACGGGGACCCCGCCCACGTTTTGGGTGCCCACAGCCCCCCCTCCCACGCGTGTATCTGCCCGTTGGGACCCCCGCCCACGCGTGTCCGTGTCCACGGGGACCCCTCAGGACCCCTGCCCACTCATGTCGACGCCCACAGGACCCCACAGCTCCCCACCCACGCTTTAGGTCCCCACAGCCCCCCTCCCACACATGCAGCTGCCCGTGGGGACCCCTCACCCCCCCCTCCCCCCCTCCCACTCCCCTCTCCCCGGCCCCTCCCCTCCCCTCCCTCCCTCCCCCAATGGGCTTTGCGCCCTCCCCGCTCCCCCCCCCCCCGCGGCGCATGCGCGGTGCCTGCGGGTGCCCCGGGGCCGGCCGCGCGCGCGGGGCCAAGATGGCGGCGGCGGGCGGCGGCGGGAGGCGCGGGCGGGCGGCGGCAGCGGCAGCAGCAGCGGGAGGGAGGAGGCGGCGGCGGCTCTGAGCCCGGCCCAGCGCCCGCCGCCATGGCCCGCCTGGCCGACTACTTCGTCCTGGTGGGCTACGACCCCGGCAAGCGCGGTGAGAGGCCGGGGGAGGGGCGTGTGGGGATGGGGGGGGGGGTACCGGGACGGCAACGGGTGGGCTGAGGCCTGGGCTACGGGGGTGAGGCCTACAAGGCCTGGGCTAGGCCGCAGCCCGGCCGACGTGGCGGGGGAGGGCGGCGGGAGGGACTGAGGCAGATGGGGAGGCCCAGTGGGGGAAGGGCCGTGGCGTGGGGGGCTTCCCCCCCCCCTCCCCGGCCCGGCCCCCCGAGGGGGTTCCCTGGAGGGGAGGCGGGGGGGGACCCCCCGCCTCCCCTCCAGGGAACCCCCTCGGGGCCGGGCCGGGGGGGGGAGCCCCCCGCGCTGGGTGTGCTGGTTCCTTATCCCCCCCCTGCCCAGGGGGAAGCCCCCCGCGCTGGGTGTACCAGTTCCTTATCCCCCCCCCTGTCCAGGGGGAAGCCCCCCGCGCTGGGTGTGCTGGTTCCCCATCGCCCCCGGCCCGGGGGAGGGGGCTGTGCTGCTCCCGTTTACCGGCTCTAGAAGGGGCAGCTGGTTTGGGGTGGGGGTGGGGGGGTCTGGATGTGGAGAGGTGATGGTCTTTGTCAGCTGGTTGTGGTTGTGCTGGAAGGAAGACCCCCCGCCCCGGCCCCAGCCCCCTGCACAGTAGACCCTCCCCTGTGTCCCCATCCCCCTGCCCAACAGATCCCCTGTGTCCCCATCCCCCTGCCCGATGGGGCTTCCCCTGTCCCCGTCCCCCTGCCCAACAGACCCCCCTGTGTCCCCATCCCCCTGCCCAATGGGGCTTCCCCCATCCCATCCCCCTGCTTGATGGGGCTTCCCCTGTCCCCGTCCCCCTGCCCAACAGACCCCCTGTGTCCCCATCCCCCTGCCCAACAGACCCCCCTGTGTCCCCATCCCCCTGCCCAACAGACCCCCCTGTGTCCCCATCCCCTGCCCGATGGGGCTGTCCCCTTCCCCCCATCCTCATCCCCCTGCCCGATGGGGCTTCCCCCGGCCCATCCCCCTGCCCAATGGGGCATCCTCCCCATCCGCTGCCTGACGAGTTTGTCCCCTCCCCCTGTCCCCGTCCCCCTGCTCGATGGGGCGTCTCCATCTCCCTGCCCGACCAGGCTGTCTCCTCCCCTCTGTCCCCATCCCCCTGCCCAACCCCTGTCTGTCCCTGTCCCCCTGCCCGACGGGGCATCCCCCTTTCCCCTGTCCCATCCCCCTGCCCAGCAGTCCCCCTCTGTCCTCACCCCTGTCCCTTCCTGCCTGCTGGGGCCCCTTGTCTCAGGGTTCGATTTGTCTGGGGGCTCTTCCCGTGGTGCTGCCCCTGCCCTCGGCCGTGTGGGCTCCTGGGGAGGGGGGGAACGACCCCCCTGCAGAACCCTCCTGAGAGCAGCTGCTCCCCAGCCGAGCAGAGGGGCTCCTCCCCCATAGACCCCGGGCTTCCTCACCCCTGGGAGCTGCCCAGAGCATCCTTAGTGCTTGGGGTGGCTGCACGGGGCTCCCATCCCATCCCATCCCATCCCATCCCATCCCATCCCATCCCATCCCATCCCATCCCATCCCATCTCCCTCATCTCTCCAGTTCCAGAGCAGCCCCAGGCTGGGGGAGCTGGGCTGGGTCAGCCTGGAGAAGAGAAGGCTGTGGGGGGGCCTCACTGCAGCCTCCCCGTCCCTGAAGGGACCCCAGGAACAGGAGGGGAATGGGCTTGTTAAAGGGCAGAGACTGGCAGGACAAGGGGCTGGAGTGAAGCTGGAGGAGGGAAGGGGGAGGGGAGAGACTGGGGGGAAGTTCTGTGCAGAGAGAGTGGTGAGGGGCTGGAAGGGGCTGCCCAGAGAGGGGGTGGGTGCCCCGTCCCTGGGGGTGTCCAAGGCCAGGTTGGCTGGGGCCCTGGGCACCCTTGTGTAGCTCCAGGCCTGGAGGTTGGTGTCCCTGCCTGTGGCAGGGGGCTGGAGCTCTGGGACCCTTGGGGTCCCTCCCAGCCCAGCCCAGCCTGGGATTCTGGGATCCTGTGGCCCCAGGCAGGAGCTCTGGGACCCTTGGGGTCCCTCCCAGCCCAGCCCAGGCTGGGATTCTGGGATCCTGTGGCCCCAGGCAGGAGCTCTGGGACCCTTGGGGTCCCTCCCAGCCCAGCCCAGGCTGGGATTCTGGGATCCTGTGGTCCCAGGCAGGAGCTCTGGGTGTTGTGGCTCTGGCTGCGCCGTGTGTCCGTTTCCAGGTCGGAGCTGTGGGGTTTTCCTGGCATGTCAGGCCGTGTGTGGGGTGTTTTATCCCTGTTACCCTTGCAGGCATCTCCCCCAGCGCCCAGCACCCCCTGGCAGTGGCAGGGGCAGGGGAAGGGCTCTGTCTCTCCTGCTGTGCCCTTGGACTCTGCTCTCCGGGGCCGTGCTGCTGCGAGGAGATGCTGCAGCATCCCCAGGAGCGAGTGGCAGTCAGACCCTCTCCTCCTCTCTGCTGAGCGCCGTCCTGCTGCCCCTGAGCCTTTCCTCCTGCCCCCAGCTCACCCCAGGCTCCCTCTGGGACTCTGTGTGGGATCTTTGCGGTGTGGCACCCGTGGAGGTTGGTAGCCTGTGGGGTGTGACGGGGATCAGGGAGTGGGGAGAGCTCAGGGCGTGTGTGCCCTGGCTGGAGACCTGCTGCAGACCCGAGTGTGGGGAGGGAGGGCTGAGTCCCTCCCCTCTCCCACGGCTGAGTCCCTCCCCTCTCCCACTGCCGCCCAGGGCTTATTGGGGAGGATGGGCAGCGCTCTGAGGTGGAGGGGTTCACCCCAGCCAGCGGGTGGAAGGGGTGCAGCCCCCTGTAAAGGGAAGGAGCCCCCAGTTACCGGGCTGTAGAGGGAAGGAGCCCCCAGTTACCGGGCTGTAGAGGGAAGGAGCCCCCAGTTACCGGGCTGTAGAGGGAAGGAGCCCCCAGTTACCGGGCTGTAGAGGGAAGGAGCCCCCAGTTACCGGGCTGTAGAGGGAAGGAGCCCCCAGTTACCGGGCTGTAGAGGGAAGGAGCCCCCAGTTACCGGGCTGTAGAGGGAAGGAGCCCCCAGTTACCGGGCTGTAGAGGGAAGGAGCCCCCAGTTACCGGGCTGCACGGCCTCCAGATTCAGCGTTCTCATCACCTGTCTCCTCCCCTGTGGCACAGAGGCCGGGGAGCCCAGCCAAGAGCTCGTGTTGGGCCAGCACAGACCCTGGTGGGGCTCTGGCTCTGGCTCCAGGCCCTGGGCAGGTTTTGGTGGCAGGAGAAGCCGCGGCGCTCGTCCGGCTGCCGGCACAACCGTGCCTGTGCCCAGCCTGAAGCTCCCTGCGCCCGCTGCTGGGCTGGGCTGTGGGAGGGGGCCACGAGCACCCCCCTTGGTGGGGCACTCAGGGGGGGCAGGGCTTCCCTGGGCTGCCTGGCGGAGGGGCTGGAGCTGTGTGGGGCTGCTGCGTCCCCCTGGGCGGGGATGGGGAGCGGGGGGCTCGTGGGGGTGCTGCTGCTGCGGGTTTCCCGTGGTAGGAGCTGGGTGTGGGCTCGGGGGGCTCTGGCTGGTGGCGCAGCACCGCGCTCAGCACCTCTGTCCCAGCACCTGCCAGATGTGCAGCTCGTCCCTGAGCTGGGGCACGTGTCTGGGACCCTCGGGAACCCAGAGCAGCACTCGAGCCTCCTCCCTGCTGGTGGGCCTGGGGGTAGCCTGGCTGGGTGAGGGGGTGCCCTGGGGTTGGGGTGTCCTCTGCCAGAGGTGGATGCCAGCAGCAGCCCCCCAGTGTGTGCTGTGCCCCCCCAAGCTGAAGCAGAGCCCATCCCACCCCCTGCACTCTCCTGAGCTGTGGGATGTGGAGCACGACACGTGTCCCAGTGATGTGCTGGGTCCTGCTGAGCAGCCCCGAGGGTTCAACCCCCAGGATTCACCCCCTGAGGATGAACCTCACAGCCCCCTCCCCGAGGATTCACACAGCCCCCTCCCCAGGATTCACCCCCTGAGGATGAACCTCACAGCCCCCCCCTGAGGATTCACACAGCCCCCTCCCCAGGATTCACCCCCTGAGGATGAACCTCACAGCCCCCGCCTGAGGATTCACACAGCCCCCTCCCCAGGATTCACCCCCTGAGGATGAACCCCACAGCCCCCCCCCCAGGATTCACACAGCCCCCTCCCCAGGATTCACCCCATGAGGATGAACCTCACAGCCCCCCCCAGGATTCACCTCCCCCCCCCCCCTCGAGGATTCACCTCCCCCCCCCCCTCGAGGATTCACCTCCCCCCCCCCCCCCCTCGAGGATTCACCTCCCCCCCCCCCCCCCCTCGAGGATTCACCTCCCCCCCCCCCTCGAGGATTCACCTCCCCCCCCCCCCCCCCGAGGATTCACCTCCCCCCCACCCCAAGGATTCCCCTCTCCAGGATTCATCTCCCCACCCCCAGGGTTCACCTCACCCCCCTCAACACGAGGATTCACCCCCCAGGGTGTGGAGACGACCAGAGCCAGTTACTGATTTTTGGGACGGACAGGGCAGCACTCGCCCCCCCTCCCTGCCCCCCGTGCCCCCCGTGCCCCCCCCCGTTGGCTCGTCCCCTCCCTGCAGGGCTGGCATCAGCCGCTGTCACCCCATGCGGGTGACTAATGGCTCTACAGGTTGGGTTGGTCCTGGCAGGGCTGGGGCTGGGTGCAGGCTGCTGCCAGCACCTCCCCGTGGGTGGGGGAGCGGGGGGAACCCACCCACCCAGCAGCGTGGGGAGGGACCCTTCCCCTGGGCAGGGAGGGTGTGTGTCAGCAGCATTGAGGGGGGGTCGTGGCTGGGGCTGAGAGAGGGGCAGGGCTGCTGGGGAGGGGGAGCAGAGGGAGCTCTGTGGCCTCTCCAGGGGCAGAGCCACAGGGTGGGTGGGCTGGAGGGACATTACCTTGTCCTCCCCCCATCCCCCTCCCACCACGGGCAGGGACACCCCCCAGCCCAGGGAGCCCCCAGCCCCATCCAGCCCGGCCCTGAGCCCTGCCAGTGGTCCCGGGGCAGCCCCAGCTCCTCTGGGCACCCTGTGCCAGGGCCTCCCCCCTCCCCAGGAAGGGTTCCAGCCCCCCAGCCCCTCTCCATCCCCCTCCTGCAGCTGGAGGCCGTTCCCCTGGGCCTGGCCCTCCCTGCCCTGGGCACCAGCCCCTCTCCAGCTCTCCTGGAGCCCCTCGAGGGCCGGGAAGGGGCTGGGAAGGGGCTCGGGGCTCCCCCCAGCAGCAGCCTCTCTTCTCCAGCTCTCCCAGCCCGTCCCCACACGTGCTAGGGCAGCTCAGCCCAGTTCTGTGGGAACAAAACCGAAAGCAAGAGGTGCAGTAGCAACTGGGGTTTGCTGGGGCCGGTCTGGAGGTGCTGGGTGCTGGGTGCTGCAGCCCAGCCTGCCCACAGCCTGTGCTGGGCTTCGGGGCTGGCACCTGCCCTGCTACAGCCCTGTCACCCAGGGGGTCCCACTCTTCCCCCCCACACACACAGAGGCTTGTGGGGTGCAGGGGTTGAGCCCAGGGAGCAGCATCTCTGCTGTGGCTGTTTGCTGCTCTGGTTTAACCCCTTCAGGGAGGGTGCTGGCTGGCTGGGAGATGCTCTGGTGGGACTGGGCTGGCAGGTGGGCATCTGGCTGCTGTCCCCCCCCCTCCCCACCCCCGGGTTTGGGGGTGTGCTGAGCTGCTGGGATGCAGGGGGTTGTGTCCAGGGCATCAGAGCCAATACCAGTTGTGCCCTGATGCTGATACCAGTGTGTCCCAGTTGGTTATGGTCACAAACCACGGCTGCCGTGCTCCCAGCCAGCTCCTGTGTCTGTGCAGGAGATGGGGGGGGGCTTCACCTTCCCAGTGCTCTGGGTCACTGGGGGGCTGATCGCATCCCAGCAGTGGGAATGGGGACGTGTTGTATGGGAGTGTTTGGTGTGGTGGCTGCTCAGGCCACTCTCTGTAAGGGCTCGTGGGTCCAAAGCCAGTGCCAGGGGCTGCCTGGTGCCTCAAGATCTGCTCTGAGGGGCTCCTGGTTTCAAAGCCTGGGTAGTGTGGATGAGGGGGGCTGGGGGCTCTCTGAAGGGCTTGGGGCTCTGTGTAGGGGGCTGGGGGCTCTCTGAGGGGCTTGGGGCTCTGTGTAGGGGGCTGGGGGCTCTCTGAGGGGCTTGGGGCTCTGTGTAGGGGGCTGGGGGCTCTCTGAGGGGCTTGGGGCTCTGTGTAGGGAGCTGAGGGCTCTCTGAGGGGCTTGGGGCTCTCTGTAGGGAGCCCAGGGGCTTGGGGCTGTCCAAGGGGCTGGGGGCTCTGTGTAGGGAGCTGAGGGGCTGGGGGCTCTCTGTAGGGAGCCCAGGGGCTGGGGGCTCTCTGAGGGGCTTGGGGCTCTGTGTAGGGAGCCCAGGGGCTGGGGGCTCTGTGTAGGGAGCCCAGGGGCACAGCCCCTTCCCTGGGGGACAGGGCAGCTGGCAGACAGACCTGGGGTGTCAGCTGTGCCCTGAATGGGCCGTGTCCTTGCCCAGCCCTGGCTGGGGCTGCACATCCAGCCACCCCCTGGGACCAGCGCTGCCCCCAGCGAGCTCACACACAGCGGGGAGGAGGCAAAGACCAGGGGTGGGTGCTGGAGCTGGGACCCCCAGCCCTGGGTCTCTGTGGGTTTTCCCCAGGGGCTGGTCACACCGTGGGTGACAGGGTTGACAAACCATCGCTCCCCGACGCTACAGGACCCCCGTGTGCCCCAGCTCTTGCCGTGCTGACCCCAGGCTGGCTCTGGTGTGGGGCACAGGCTGAGCAGCACCCTGGGCTCTGCCAACACAGACCTGCTGTTGTTGGATCCGAAAAGCTGGGTGCTGCTGCCCCCCAAAGCCCAGTGGAGCCAGGAGGGGGGGTGGGAGTGGGGATGCAGCTTGGGGAGGGGGTCTGAGCTGAGCTAGGGGCAGGGCTGCAGCCTGTGGTTGTGCAGACAGGAGCATCGTGCTGCTGAACACCTCTGAGCTGCTGCGGTCACGGCTGGGACGCGTCGCTTCTGGTTTCGAGCTTCTGAGGGAGGGGAAGGGGGATGTGGAGAGGAAGCTGCAGCCGTGCTGGGGCGGCTCTGACACGGCGGCTTTCGGTGCGCAGGCGGCCGGGGTGACGGGGGTGTGCTGGGCCCTGGGCTCCTCCGGGCTGCCCTGGGCTCCTCCGAGCTGCCCTGGGCTCCTCCGGGCTGCCCTGGGCTCCTCCGAGCTGCCCTGGGCTCCTCCGGGCTGCCCTGGGCTCCTCCGAGCTGCCCTGGGCTCCCTCGAGCTGCCCTGGGGTCCTCCGGGCTGCTCTGGGCTCCTCTGCCTCCCTGGCTGTCACTGGGTGTTCGGGGGTGTGGGGTGAGCTCAGCCTGCCCAGGAGCCAGCAGTGTGCCCGGGGGGCCAGGAAGGCCAAGGGCAGCCTGGCTTGTGTCAGAGCCAGCGTGGCCAGGAGGGCTGGGGAGGGGCTTGTGCCCCTGGGCTGGGCACTGGGGAGGCTGCAGCTGGAGTGCTGGGTCCAGTTCTGGGCTCCTCAGCACCAGAAGGACATGGGGGTCCTGGAGCGAGTGCAGAGAAGGGCAACCAGGCTGGGGAAGGGGCTGGAGAGCAGCAAAGCTTCCCAGGAGCGGCTGAGGGAGCTGGGGGTGCTGAGCCTGGGCAAGAGGAGGCTGAGGGGAGCCCTTCTCCCCCCTGCCCTGCCCTGCCCTGGCAGGAGGGTGCAGAGAGGTGGGCGATGGTCTCTGCAGCCAGGGGCCAGGAGCTGGGCCGAGGGGCAATGGGCTCAAGCTGCCCCAGGGCAGGGTCAGCTCAGCTGGGAGGGCAAAGTTCTTCCCTGGCAGAGTTGTGGGGCTGTGGCACAGGCTGCCCAGGGAGGGGGCTGAGTCCCCAGCCCTGGGGGTATTGAACAGAGGGGAGATGAGGTGCTCAGGGAGCTGGGGCAGCACAGCACAGGGTTTGTTTGGACTCCAGGGGCTCAGGGGGCTTTTCCAGCCTGGGGGTTCTGTGGGGCTGATGCCTGGGGTCAGGACCTGATGCTGGAGCTGGAGACGTGCTGGGCAGAGGGGAGCTCCCAGCCCTATTCAGGGCTGGGATGGCTCAGTTTGGAGCCGGGCTGGCCCTGAGGGTGCCATGCCCAGCGCTGCTGCTGGGTGCCCGTGTGGCTCTCAGGGGCGGGAGGCGATTCTGCCTGGCAGTAAAAATACATCCTGCTCCGTGGTGCGTGGACCCTGCCGAGTGACTCACGGGTTTGACTCACACTGGGTGCTTGTACCGTGCTCATCCAGCAAGAAACCACCCCCCAGCCCCCCCTGCACGCTGACTGCCTCGAGTGGTGTGTAAATATTTGCAGGGAGGACCTGGGGGGGGTGTGATGATCCCTGTAGGGGCTGCGTGCGGAGCTGCGTGTCTGCTGCCCTGTGGCCTGGCTGCTGGGGAAGAGGGGACACTGGGGGTGCTGTTGGAGGGGTCACCCTGCCCCTGGCAGCCCCCCCACGCTGCAGCATCCCTGCTGGTTGGCCTGAGAGCCACAGCTCCCCTCATCTGAGGTGCTTAATGAGCCCTCCTCTCGTTCTGCCCGGCCTTTGGCTGAGGCTGGGTGGTGCTGTGGGTCTCCCCGGGGGGGCTGGTGGCCCCGGCCGGGGGTTGGAGGGTTGGATCTCCCTTGGGCCAGCTCCGGGCTGGGGGTTCAGCCTGTCAGCACCCTGGTTTCATCCAGCACTTCCACTTCCCCTGAGCACTTCTGCAGATCAGAAGAGATTAGTGCTGTGGTTCCTGTAGGGCTGGGGAGGGGGGTGTGCCCTGGGCTGGGCGCTGGGGGGGCTGCAGCTGCAGGGCTGGCTCCAGTTCTGCTCAGTCAGTGGTGATGGGATCCTTCAGCCACTGGATCCCCACAGGGTTTCTCACCTCTCCCATGTTTATCTTGGCCCTGGTGGGGTTCCAGAGACTTTGTTTGCAGCAGGTTTCCTTGTCCTGTTCTGGGCACTGGGATGTTGGGGGCTGGGCTGTTGGGGGCTGGGATGCTGGGATTGGATGTTGGATGCTGGGATGTTGGATGCTGGGATGCTGGGATGTTGGATGTTGGATGCTGGGCTGGGATGTTGGATGCTGGGATGTTGGATGCTGGGCTGGGATGCTGGGGGCTGGGATGCTGGATGTGGGGATGTTGGATGATGGGCTGGGATGTTGGGTGCTGGGATGCTGGGCTGGGAATTTGGGTGCTGGGATGTTGGATGTTGGATGCTGGGCTGGGATGTTGGCTGCTGGGATGTTGGATGCT
Organism: Gallinula chloropus; assembly: GCF_964237585.1. Taxonomy (NCBI): domain Eukaryota; kingdom Metazoa; phylum Chordata; class Aves; order Gruiformes; family Rallidae; genus Gallinula; species Gallinula chloropus. The sequence continues at coordinate 336,490 of NC_140085.1, read as the reverse complement.
GAAAAGCATCCCCAAAAACCACAGCTGCTCCTCCAGCCCAGAGAGAAGGTGGCTGAGCCCCAAGGAGAAGCATGCCCTGGGGTTCCCCAGGCTGCCCTGGGGCAGGATGGGGAGTTCACCCCAAAAACCCCTTACAGGGGGAGGATTGGTGAGTGAGGGGCTGCACTGCTGAGCTGGGGAGCTGTACCCCACCCTCTGTCAGCGTGATGGTGGCACTGGGGGCTTGTCTTGCCTCTCCAGGGCTGAGGAGCTCCTGACCTCCAGACACTCTGGGTGTGGAACCCAGCACGTGCCGTGGGGCAGGGACCGTCCTGCTTTGGGGACCCCGTACCCAAAGTGCCTTCATCCCCTCCTGAATGACACCAGGGGATGGAGCTGTGGCAGGGAGGGTTGGGAGGAGGTGGCAGCGGTTATGGGTGGGCAGGGCCAGGCCCTGGGGGAAGATCCACAGCCCAGGGCCCTTCCTCTGCAGGGAGCTCCTCTCACCCTGCTTGGAGCGGGGTTTGGGGCCGTGGGGTGGCTCAGAAGCAGCCTGAGATGCTCAGTCTGGCACCTTGTTTTGAGGTTTCAGGGTGTTTTTGGTTGAGGTGACGCAGCAGGAGGGGGTTTTGGGAGGAAAACCCGAGCTGTGTCTGCGCTCTGGGCGTGTGTCTGTGGCGTGGGCAGCTGGAGCAGGGGAGCAGAGCCGGGCAGGCGGCCTTCCTCTTCGCTGTGCACATCTTCCTCCCCGACCAGAGGGCCCTGATGTGTGCTGGTTGCCCCGTAGAATCATAGTCTGGGCTGGGAGGGACCCCAGGGGTCCCAGAGCTCCAGCCCCCTGCCACAGGCAGGGACACCAACCTCCAGGCCTGGAGCTACACAAGGGTGCCCAGGGCCCCAGCCAACCTGGCCTTGGACACCCCCAGGGACGGGGCACCCACCCCCTCTCTGGGCAGCCCCTTCCAGCCCCTCCCCACTCTCTCTGCACAGAACTTCCCCCCAGTCTCTCCTCTCCCCCTTCCCTCCTCCAGCTTCACTCCAGCCCCTTGTCCTGCCAGTCTCTGCCCTTGAACAAGCCCACTCCCCTCCTGTTCCTCTGCTCCCCTCAGCACCATGGCCGTGCTTTTTGGTTGGTGGCATCACACCCTTTCCAGAGATGCCAAGCTGGGGGGACTGGTGCTTTCCCAGTTCCCCCTGCCCCAGGCTTGGATGGCTGCAGGTCTGGGGGATCATGACTGTGATGTGTGGCTGGGGCTCGGTGCTCCAGCTGCAGGGGAGCACTGGGTCGCTCTGCCTGCACCCTGTCATCTTGCTCCCCAAATCTGGGGACATACAGCGGTGGTGTGGCCAGCAAAGCAGGACAGGGACTGTCCCAGCACTGGGCACTGGTGTGGAGGCTGCCCCTCGGGTCCTGGGTTCAGGGTTGGGCCCCTCATGACATGAAGGATGTTGAGGGGCTGGAGCTGGACCAGAGAAGGGACACGGAGTGGGGAAGGGGCTGGAGCACAGGTCCAGTGGGAGCCACTGGGGCAACTGGGGCTGGTCTGAAGAAGAGGAGCCTGAGGGAGCCCTGCTCGCTCTCTGCAGCTCCCTGGAAGGAGGGGGGTGGGAGGGGGGGCTGATCCCTTCCCCCAGTAAGGAGGGATGAGAGGAAACAGCCTCCTGTTGTGCTGGGGAGGTTTGGGCTGGAGCTCAGGGGAAGCAGCTTCCCCAGAGGGCTGTGGGTCACTGGGATGGGCTGCCCGGGGCAGGGGAGTCCCCATCCCCATCCTCATCCTCATGTCCCCATCTCCCCATCCCCATCTCCCCATCCCCATCTCCCCATCCCCATCCCCATCTCCCCATCTCCCCATCCCCATCTCCCCATCCCCATCTCCCCATCCCCGTATCCCCATCCCCATATCCCCATCCCTGTATCCCCATCTCCCCATCCCCATCTCCCCATCCCCATCTCCCCATCCCGGGGGGGCTGATCCCTGGGGATGGGGGCTCGGGGTGTGGTGGGCTCAGCAGGGCTGGGTCAGCGCTCGGGCTCGACCCCCTCGGGGGTCTTTCCCACCCCGAAGGGCTCTGGGTGCCCCTGAGCTTTGCTCTGGGCAGTGGAAGGAGATTTGGGCCTTTTCCCTTCCTTTTCCCGACCTTCCCTGGCAGTTCTGGGCTGGGGTTGGTTCAGGCCCCCAGGAACGGCCATGGGGGGTGGTCACAGAGCCCTGGGGAGCCCAGGGGGGGCAGGAGAACTGGGAGGTGTTTGAGGGTGGGGACAGCTGCCCCTTGGTCGGTACCAGCTGCCCCCCCACCTTGGTCGGTGCCCCCCCCTTATCTCAGTTGGTGCTGGGTGACCCCACATGTCAGTTGGTGCCGGCTGCCCCCCCATCTCGGTCAGTGCCAGCTGCCCCCCCCCCCCCCAATCTCGGTTGGTGCCCCCCTCATCTTGGTGCTGCGTCTCCCTCCCATGTTGGTCGGTGCCCCCCCCCCATCTCGGTGCTGTGTCCCACCCCCCATCTCAGTCGGTGCCCCCCCCCCCATCTCGGTGCTGTGTCCCACCCCCCATCTCAGTCGGTGCCCCCTCCCCATCTCGGTGCTGTGTCCCACCCCCCATCTCAGTCGGTGCCCCCTCCCCATCTCGGTGCTGTGTCCCACCCCCCATGTTGGTCGGTGCCCCCCCCCCATCTCGGTGCTGTGTCCCACCCCCCATCTCAGTCGGTGCCCCCCCCCATCTCGGTGCTGTGTCCCCCCCCCATCTCGGTGTGGTGTCTCCCTCTCATGTGGGTCAGTGCTGGCTGCCCCCCCACCTCACCCATCTCAGTCGGTGCTGGTTGCCCCCCCATGTTGGTCAGTGCTGGCTGCTCCCCCCCCCATTTCAGTGCTGGCTGCCCCTGCCAGTTGGTGCTGGCTGACCCCCCCCCATCTCAGTCGGTGCTGGCTGTGCCCCCCATGTTGGTCGGTGCCGACTGCCCCCCCATCTCAGTCGGTGCTGGCTGTGCCCCCCATGTTGGTCGGTGCCGGCTGCCCCCCCATCTCAGTCGGTGCTGGCTGTGCCCCCCCCGTCAGTGCCAGCTGCCCCCCCCATGTTGGTTGGTGCCAGTTGCCCCCCCATCTCAGTTGGTGCTGGCTGTGCCCCCCCGGTCAGTGCCAGCTGCCCCCCCCATGTTGGTTGGTGCCGGGTCAGCCCACGGGGTCACCGCGGCTGCCGCCCCATCGGCTGCAGAGTGGAGGGGGTGGGTGCCCCGTCCCTGGGGGTGTCCAAGGCCAGGTTGGCTGGGGCCCTGGGCACCCTTGTGTAGCTCCAGGCCTGGAGGTTGGTGTCCCTGCCTGTGGCAGGGGGTTGGAGCTCTGGGACCCTTGGGGTCCCTCCCAGCCCAGCCCAGGCTGGGATTCTGGGATTCTGTGTCTGTTGGGGACTGGGGCAGCTGGTGCCAGCTGGCTGGGCAGTGCCTTGGTGTGCGGCTGTCAGTGGGGTGCCACCTTCTCTGTCCCTGGGAGCCTGGCAGGGCAGAGGGGTGGGCAGTGTGCTCAGCTCCCCTGCTGCAGGCAGGAGGGGGAGTTGTGTGAGCAGTGTGGTACCACGGTGGGCACGAGGACAGGGACCCCAGGGAGGGAGGGAGGGATAGAAGGACAGATGGATGCAGGGAGAGATGGAGGGAGGGAGGGATGGATGGAGGGATGGAGGGATGGATGGATGAATGGATGGAGGGATGGATGGATGGATGGATGGAGGGATGGAGGGATGGAGGGATGGATGGAGGGAGAGAGGGATGGATGGATGGATGGATGGATGGATGGATGGATGGATGGATGGATGGATGGATGGATGGATGGATGGATGGATGGATGGGGAGAGCAGGGTAAAGCTCACAGCTGGGAAGGATGAAGCCAAAAGCACAGCCAGAGAGGTGCAGGAGGAACCTGTGGCTCCTCTGAGGCAGCGGGTGACCCTGTGTTGTGTCCCTGGTGTGGTGATGGGCCAGGGGACCTGTCCTGCAGCCCCCCCAGCAGCCCAGCACACGCTCCTCGGCTTAGATGGGGGGGGCAAGGCTGCTATGGGGGCTGCAAATCTCCTGCCAGATGGAGAGTTAAAGAAAATCCCAGGATTTGCTGGGGGTTTCCAGCAGCAGAGTGTTCCCACAGCTGCCTGGCTGGGGAGGGAGCACTGGTGTGCCCACCGTGGAGCCAGCCTGGGCGGGCTGTGATCGCCCCCATGCTATCCCTGGCCAGGAGTTCGGCAGCCCCCTCACCCCCCGTGGGGTAAGATCGCTGAGGACCTTGGGAAGGGGTCGTTCTGCATCCCAGGTGCTGGTGCTGAGCAGCAGGGAGCTGCCACAGCCCGTTCCAGGGGCTGGAGGTTGATGTGGAGCTCCCAGTGCAGGTCGCTGCTCAGCAACAGGCACCCGGCGTGGGGAGAAGGGAGAGGGGGAAGTGGGTGGAACTGAAACGTCCCAGCTGAGGGGGAACCCCCCTGGGAACGGCCTGACCCGGGTCAGGGGGGTTTTTAAGGAGAACAGACCCAAAACTGTCCCCTCAGCCCCAGAGGGCTGTGAGGGTGGAGCTGTGGGAGCGGCAGCGCAGGGAGGTCGGGAGCGGAGGAGGGTGATGGTGCCTGTGTCAGGGGGTTGGGCTGAGGGTCCCCATCGGCCTGTTGGCTGAGCACTGTGTCACAGAACCCCAGAACCCCAGAACCCCCAGGCTGGAAAAGCCCTGGGAGCCCCTGGAGTCCAACCGCCCCTGTCCTGTGCTGCCCCAGCTCCCTGAGCACCTCATCTCCCCCCTGTTCAACACCCCCAGGGCTGGGGACTCAGGCTGCCCAGAGAGGGGGTGGGTGCCCCGTCCCTGGGGGTGTTCCAGGCCAGGTTGGCTGGGGCCCTGGGCAACCTTGTGTAGCTCCAGGCCTGGAGGTTGGTGTCCCTGCCTGTGGCAGGGGGCTGGAGCTCTGGGACCCTTGGGGTCCCTCCCAGCCCAGACCAGTCTGGGGTTCTATGAATTCAGGTGCTGAAATGGGAGTTGCTGGTGTGGGGGAGAGAGCTGCTTGTGGCATCCCTGGTGTTGCTGTGCAGGGTCAGGTGCAGCCTGGCCTGGCATCCTCACCTTGGGTTTGGGAAGCACCAGGAGCTGTGCCGGGACACCGACACTGGTGTGGCTGCTGCTCCCATCCCCAGGGAGCATCTGTCCTGCCCACTGGCCAAACTGGGAGCATTTCCCATGGTTCCCTTCCCTTCAGCCCATGAGACCTTTGGGGTCTCCTGGAGTGTTCCAAGCATGGGGAGGGGGCTGGAAGGGATCTCCTGACCCCACGGCATCCAAAAGTTGGGGGGCCAAACCTCACCCCGGCATCTGTCCTGGCCTCGGGCAAAAGGAGGATGAGGAAGGGGCTGTAGAGGAGCTGGGGTAGAGGAGGAAGGTTGCTCAGAGGAGGAAGGTCACTCGCTGGTCTTGGATCGCTTCCCAGAAGGACCTGGTGGAAACCATGGGCTCCTCTCCCTGGGTCCAGAGGGAGGATGTGGAGCTGGTGGGCTCATCCCAGCTCCTGCCCCAGCCGGGCTTGGGGGAAGAGCCTGAGAGGGGATCTGATCACTGGGGATCAAGAGCTGAAGGGTGGGACCCAGGGGCCATGGGCAGCCTCTGCTCAGTGTCTGTGGGGACAGGACAAGGGGCGATGGGCTCAAGCTGGAGCACAGGGAGTTCCCCCCAATGTGGGGAAGAACTTCTTCCCAGTGAGGGTGAGGGAGCCCTGGGACAGGCTGCCCAGGGGGTGTGGAGTCTCCTTCTCTGGAGAGATCCCAGCCCCTGTCCTAGGGACCCTGCTTGGGCAGGGGGTGGGACCCCATGGGCTCTGGGGGCCCTTCCCACCTTGTGAGTCTGTGACAGGTCACGTGTGTGTCCAAGCCCCTGGTGCTGTGCTGAGGCTTAGGGAAGCGTGGGGGGCTCTGGGGTGCCAGCAGCCCCTCTCTGTGCTTGGAGCTGCCTGGGGGTGGATGTGCAGCCCTGACAGGGCACCCTGAGCACCAGGGCGTTCCCTGCCCGTGGAGCCTGGCAGGGGGCTGGGCTGGGGGCTGGGGCTGGGGCTGGGGGCTGCAGGCAGCACGTCCTGCCTGCTGCTCCTGTGTGCCAGGGAACACCCTGCAGATGGGGCAGTGGTGGTGCTGTGCCCATCTAGACACCAGCAGGGCCCCAGCTCCAGTGCCACAGTGCAGCAGCCCTGGCTCCAGTGCCATGCTGGAGCAGCTGGGGTGCAGCAGCCCCAGCTCAGACCCATCCTGTTGCAGCAGCCCCGGCTCTGAGTCCCCTTGGTGCCCATCGCTCCCCTGCCCATGCTGGCTGTGACCTGTGCTGGCTGTGACCTGTGTGTCCATCTCTCCTGGGTGCTGAGCTGGGGTCCTGGAGACCCCCCCAGCCCCCCCCTGCCCCAGCAGGGTCACCTGGAGCCCTGCCCAGGACCCCGGGGTGGGGTCTCCCCGGAGAAGGAGCCTCCCCACCCTCTCCGGGCAGCCGGGCCCAGGGCTCGGGCACCCTGGGCAGAGGGAGAAGTTCTTCCTCCCGCTGGGACGGACCTTCCCCTGCTCCAGTTTGTGCCCATTGGCCCTTGTCCTGTCACTGGGCCCCACTGGGCAGAGTCTGGCCCCTCCCCTGACCCCCCTTTAGACAGGGGGGGTGGCGATGGGGTCCCCTCCCAGTCTGCTCTTCCCTCCCCCCAGAGATGCTCCAGCCCCTCCTCATCCTCGGACCCTCCCTGGGCTCTCCAGCAGCTCCCAGTCTGCCCTGAACTGGGTGGTGTTTTGGCCCTGGCTGGAGGCCTGACACCCACCAGGGCTGCTCCATCACTCCCCTTCCCAGCTGGACAGGGAGAAGATGGGTGTCAGAGGCTGAGGAGGGGAGGTGAGGGCAGGGAGAGACCATCCCCAGCCAGCATCAGGAGTGGGACAGACCCTCCCTCTCTGAGCACCTTCTGACCCCAGGTTGGGCCCCGTTCCCCCCCTGTGCCGAGGAGGGGGGGGTCACTGGTGCCCTTCTGGCTTCAGGGGGTCTGGCTGTGCCAAGGAGGGGGGGCCTGGCTGTGTGAGGAGGGGGGTCTGGCTGTGTGAGGAGGGGGGGTCTGGCTGTGCCGAGGAGGGGGGGTCTGGCTGTGGTGAGGAGGGGGGGTCTGGCAGTGTGAGGAGGGGGGGTCTGGCTGTGCCGAGGAGGGGGGTCTGGCTGTGTGAGGAGGGGGGTCTGGCTGTGTGAGGAGGGGGGGTCTGGCTGTGTGAGGAGGGGGAACTGGCTGTGTGAGGAGGGGGGGGTCTGGCTGTGTGAGGAGGGGGGTGGTCTGGCTGTGCTGAGCAGGGGGGGTCTGGCTGTGTGAGGAGGGGGTCTGGCTGTGCTGAGGAGGGGGGTCTGGCTGCGTGAGGAGGGGGTTCTGCCCCTCCTGAGGAGGGGGGGGTCTGGCAGTGTGAGGAGGGGGTTCTGGCTGTGTGAGGAGGGGGGTCTGGCAGTGTGAGGAGGGGGTTCTGGCTGTGTGAGGAGGGGGGTCTGGCAGTGTGAGGAGGGGGGTCTGGCTGTGTGAGGAGGGGGAACTGGCTGTGTGAGGAGGGGGGTCTGGCAGTGTGAGGAGGGGGGTGGTCTGGCTGTGCCAAGGAGTGGGGTTCTGGCTGTGTGAGGAGGGGGGGGGTCTGGCTGTGCCGAGGAGGGGGGGTCTGGCTGTGGCGAGGAGGGGGGCTCACTGGTGCCCTTGCAGCTTCAGGGCGTCTGGCTGTGTGAGGAGGGGGGTTCTGGCTGTGTGAGGAGGGGGCGTCTGGCAGTGTGAGGGGGGGGTTCTGCTCCTCCTGAGGAGGGGGTGCCGGTGCCGGTGCCGGGGGGCGGCTGGTGACCCGGGCGGTGCCGGTGCCGCCCGCTCTGGGCTGTGGCGCGGCCAGGGACCCGCCGGCGGTTGGCGTGTCCAGCGCTGCCCGGGGTGCTGAGCCGCGCAGGATGCGCTCCTCCTCCTCCTGCTCCGCGCCACGTCCCGTGGCCAAAGCCGGCTGCCAGCGGCTCCGGTGCCACAGCGGCTGCGCCCCGGGACCCGCTGGTGCCACAGCGGGACCCGGTGGTGCCGGTGCCGGTGCCTCTGCCAGGCAGAGCCAAGAGCCGGGGGTCCTGGGGTGCATCGCACCCCTACAGCCACCCCCGGAGCTGGGACGCGCCCTGTCCGCGGGGCTGCAGCCGGGTGCCTGGGGCGGGCAGGTGGGTGCCGGCGCTGCCGCGCTGCGCGGTGCCGGGAGGAGCCCCGGGCCGGTGCTGCTGGCTCGGCGCTCGGAATGACCGGGACAGGGTGCCAGTGGGGCTGGCTGCTCGCTCCCCTGGGAGGCGGCTGGGGTTTGGCTTCTGGTAAAAATAGAACCGGTTCCTCCCCAAAACGCTTTTAGCATCCCCCTGCCCCCCCCTCCCCACACCCCCTGTGCGCCCGCGGGGCCCGTGGGGATGGTGGGGGGTGACCACGTCCTGCCAGAGAGGAGGGTGTCTGCACTCATGGGGCAGGGACAGCCAGCCCTGTCCCCACGTCCCTCCACCAGCTCCCCCCTCGTCCCGGGAGGTCCAGTGGCAGCGTGGGCGCTGGGTGCTGTGCCAGCCGGGTGCTGTGCCAGCCGGGTGCTGTGCCAGCCGCCTGCCCTGCGGCTCAGCCGGGCTGCAGGAGGAAGGGCCGGGCTGGGGGTGATGGGCATGGCCTGTGCTCTGAGCCTGCCCCCCCGGTGAGCTGGGCTGGGGTCACACCGGGGGTACCCGGCTCACAGCTGCCCTGCCTGGCTCTCCAAAACCCTTCCCCACCTCCAACAGCCACAGGGGTGTGCTGGGGAGCGCCCGGAGCGGAGAGGGCAGGGGGCTGTTGGGGCGGGCAGGGGGCTGTTGGGAGAGGGGTCTGTTGGGGAGGGCAGGGGGCTGTTGGGAATGGCAGGGGGCTGTTGGAGAGGGCAGGGGTCTGTTGGGGAGGGCAGGGGGCTGTTGAGGGGGGCAGGGGTCTGTTGGGGCGGGCAGGGGGCTGTTGAGGGGGGCAGGGGTCTGTTGGGGCGGGCAGGGGGCTGTTGGGGCGGGCAGGGGGCTGCTGCAGGCCAGGGAACTGGTGCTCTCTGGATCCGTGGCCGCTGCGAGTGGGGCCCAGCGTGCCCGGCCCGGCACTGGGGGGGGTACTGGGAGGGCACTGGGGGGGCGCTGGGCTGCATGTGGCGTTACCGAGCCCCCGGCAACGGGCTGGGTGGAGCCGCTTCCTGCAGCAGCAGGTGGTTGTGTTGGTACCACACAGCATGGCACGGCACAGCCTGGCACAGCATGGCACTGCATGGCACAGCATGGCACAGCATGGCACAGCACGGCATGGCATGGCACTGCATGGCACAGCATGGCATGGGACAGCATGGCACGGCACAGCATGGCACTGCCTGGCACAGCACGGCATGGCACAGTGTGGCACAGCACAGCATGGCACAGCATGGCACAGCATGGCACAGTGTGGCACAGCATGGCACAGCATGGCGTGGCACAGCATGGCAGAGCATGGCAGGGGGTTCAGCCCAGCCATGTGCGTGGCACTGTCTCCTTTCAGCTTGCAGGAGACAAGAACCATCCTGGCGTCTCCTGGTCTGGGAGTGGGTCCCTGCCACTGCCTGGCTGTGCCATGCCATGCTGTGCCATGCCGTGCCATGCTGTGCCATGCTGTGCCATGCCATGCCGTGCCATGCTGTGCCATGCTGTGCCATGCCATGCTGTGCCATGCTGTGCCATGCCGTGCTGTGCCATGCTGTGCCACACCATGCTGTGCCATGCTGTGCCATGCTATGCCATGCCATGCTGTGCCATGCTGTGCTGTGCCATGCCATGCTGTGCCATGCCATGCTGTGCCATGCCGTGCTGTGCCGTGCCATGGCCCATCCTCACAGCATCGCTCCCCAGGGTCTGGATCCCCACCCTCTCCCCTTCCCCTCGCAGCGCCCGGGTCCCAGCGCCTGAGGGGCACCCTGGCCCCTGGGGGCTCGGGGCTGCCCCGGGGCAGCGCGGCTGAGGCAGGGTGGGCTGGGGGCTCTGTGCTGGCGGGGGGGGCTCTGCTGGGCACCGCAGCTGGGTGTTTACTGGGCTTTACTGGGGTGCCTGGTGCGTGCGGTGGGCGGCTGCAGGGCCCGGGTCGGTCGCTGCCCGGGAGCCCCGGGGCCCGGCAGAGCGCTGGGAAATGGGCGGAATTCTTTGTTTTTAATGACTTCCTCTGGTGCCTTCGTGATCCGGAGATAAACACGGCGCTCGGCACCCGTGTGGGGAACGGCCGAGCTCTGCGGCACAGCGCCGCGCCGTGCCATGCCATGCTGTGCCATGCCGAGCTGTGCCATGCTGTGCCGTGCCATGCCGTGCCATGCTGTGTTGTGCCATGCTGTGCTGTGCCATGCCGTGCCGTGCCATGCCGTGCCATGCTGTGCTGTGCCGTGCCATGCCGAGCCGTGCTGTGCCATGCCATGCCGAGCCATGCCGAGCCGTGCTGTGCCGTGCCCCAGCTCCAGCTCTGCTGTGCTGGAGGGGAAGCTTTTCCTCCAGCGCAGGATGGGGTATGGGGGGTCCTGCCAGGCTGGTGCATCCTTCAGCCCACCCGGTGCCAGATCCCGGTGCCGGATCCCGGTGCCGGATCCCGGTGCCGCATCCCGGTGCCGGATCCCGGCGTCTCCCACCCCATCTGGCCGTTTGCTTCCCCGCAGCAGCCCGGGGTCATCCTGGAACAGCGGGGAGACCCGAGCTGGGGTGGTGGGGTGTGGGCAGCCCCCTGTCCCCGTGGCTCCCTGGTGGTCCCACAGCCTTGCCACGCCGGGCTTTGCCAGCGTGCCCGACCCCAGCGGGGTTCTGCACCCCTGGTGCTGCCCCAGGAGGGGTCTGGTCCCTGGCTGGGGGCGATGGGGCGATGGGGTGTCTCTCCAAAACTTACTGGAAGAGTGAGGAGGGGTTTGAGGAGGGGGCTGGGGTCCCAGGGGGGGCAGGGTGTGGAAGGGGGTGGCGTGGGCGCTGGCTGAGCCCGGCCCTGCAGAGCCTTTACCCTCAGCGCCTTCGGAAGCAGAGGAACCTCCCCAGGTTTGGGGCAGCACTGGGAAGGTGCCAGCGGGTCCCCCCTGCCCTGTGTGGTCTGAGCCAGCAGCAGGGGGTTCTGCCCGGCTCTGGGAGGTGTCTGTCTGTCTGTCTGTCTGTCCTAAGGAGCTGTCCCAGCCCGGGCCCCTCCTGCTCTGCTCGGAGTTGCACGCAGACACTCTGCTCCCCGCCCAGAGCCGCCTCCTGCCCCGTCCCAAACTCTTTGTCCTGATGCTCCTCATCGCCCCGTGTCCTCAGGCGTCCCGGGCGGTGGTTACACGGGGGGGGGGGTGTCACCCTTCCCCTCCTCCCGGCTGTATTTTGGCTGCTCCCCAGGCAGGGGTCGGTGTTCTCTTGGCCTCTCCGTGCAGACTCTTCCCCTCGGTGCCCTCAGAAGGGCCCTTGTGAGCTCAGGATGCGCCTGTGCCTCCTGCCCCTGCGCTGCTGGGGTCGGGTCTGTGGCTGGTGGGAGGTGCTGGTGGCTCAGCTGCAGCTTGGGACAGGCTGAGCCTCCTGCCCCCCCCAAATTTCCTGGCCCCTGGGGCAGCACCGACACGCAGAGCGAAGGAGAAGGTGTGGACTCTGAGGTTCCTGGGTTGTTTACTCATCTGCATCGCTGTGTCCACAGACTCACAGGGTGGGAAGGGCCCCCCAGAGCCCATGGGGTCCCACCCCCTGCCCAAGCAGGGTCCCTGGGACAGGGGCTGGGATCTCTCCAGAGAAGGAGACTCCACACTCCCTGGGCAGCCTGTCCCAGGGCTCCCTCACCCTCACTGGGAAGAAGTTCTTCCCCAGACTGGGGGGAACTCCCTGGGCTCCAGCTTGAGCCCATCGCCCCTTGTCCTGTCCTCCCCTTGTCCTGCCTGCCCCGTGCAGAGGGATGGGGTGGCTGTGCCTGCAGCAGGGCGTTGTGGGGGGACCCTGGCCGCCCCCTCAGCACCTCTTTGTCTTCCCTCCCATGCCCGCTGCACCCTGGGGCCCCTGGGTGTCCCCACGGGTGTGTGGCGGTGGCTGTGGCGGGGCTGGGCAGCCCCTCCCCTGCCGGGGGGATGTTGCTGTCGGCTGGGGTGTGAGGATGAGGACGGTCTGGGGTGGATGGGCCTTCCCCAGGGAGGGAGGGCGGGCGGTGGCAGCCGTGTGGCAGCGGCGGTGGCCGGGAGGGGCGGGCCAGCCCCCTCCCCACACACAGCCCCTTTGTTCCCCCCACAGAAAAGCCATTCTCAGGGGAACAGGCCCCTCATTGTCCCCCCGACACACACGCGGCCTCTTGTTCTGGGTGCGCTGGGCTTGGTGGGGTGGGGGGAGGAAGGACCCCGGCCCCTGGGCTGGGGGGGGGGGGGGGCTGGGTTCTGCGGCCCCGGCTCTGCTCCCCTCTCCCTCCTTTCTGTGGTGGTATTAATCCCCCCGAGCATCTCATAGAACCTCTGGGAGCCAGGTGCTGCCTTTGGGAGCTGGGTGCTGCCTTCTGGAGCTGGGTGCTGGACCCAGGTGCTGCCTTTGGGAGCCGGGTGCTGCCTTTGGGAGCCGAGTGCTGCCTTTGGGAGCCAGGTTCTGCCTTTGGGAACTGGGTGCTGGACCCAGGTGCTGCCTTTGGGAGCCGGGTGCTGGACCCAGGTGCTGCCTTTGGGAGCTGGGTGCTGCCTTTGGGAGCCGGGTGCTGGAGCCAGGTGCTGCCTTTGGGAGCCAGGTTCTGCCTTTGGGAGCCGGGTGCTGGACCCAGGTGCTGCCTTTGGGAGCTGGGTGCTGCCTTTGGGAGCCGGGTGCTGGACCCAGGTGCTGCCTTCTGGAGCTGGGTGCTGCCTTTGGGAGCCGGGTGCTGGACCCAGGTGCTGCCTTTGGGAGCTGGGTGCTGCCTTTGGGAGCTGGGTGCTGGACCCAGGTGCTGCCTTCTGGAGCTGGGTGCTGCCTTTGGGAGCCGGGTGCTGGACCCAGGTGCTGCCTTTGGGAGCCAGGTTCTGCCTTTGGGAGCTGGGTGCTGGACCCAGGTGCTGCCTTCTGGAGCTGGGTGCTGCCTTCTGGAGCTGGGTGCTGGACCCAGGTGCTGCCTTCTGGAGCTGGGTGCTGCCTTTGGGAGCCGGGTGCTGGACCCAGGTGCTGCCTTTGGGAGCCAGGTTCTGCCTTTGGGAGCTGGGTGCTGGACCCAGGTGCTGCCTTCTGGAGCTGGGTGCTGCCTTCTGGAGCTGGGTGCTGGAGCCGGGTGTTGCCTTTGGGAGCTGGGTGCTGCCTTTGGGAACCCAGTGCTGCCTTTGGGAGCTGGGTGCTGCCTTTTGGAGCTGGGTGCTGCCTTTGTGAGCTGGGTGTGGAGCCAGGTACTGCCTTCTGGAGCCGGGTGCTGGACCCAGGTGCTGCCTTTGGGACCCAGGTGCTGCCTTTGGGAGCTGGGTGCTGCCTTCTGGAGCCGGGTGCTGGACCCAGGTGCTGCCTTTGGGAGCTGGGTGCTGCCTTTGGGAGCCAGGTGCTGCCTTTGGGAACTGGGTGCTGCCTTTGGGAGCCGGGTGCTGGACCCAGGTGCTGCCTTTGGGAGCCGGGTGCTGGACCCAGGTGCTGCCTTTGGGAGCCACGGCCTGCACGTTCTGCCTGGGCCCGACACGGAGTGCTGCCCGTGCCCGGCAGGCTGCTGGTCCTGCCCAGAGCCAGGGCCTGTCCTGGCAGGCGGAGCGGAGCGCGGTGCTGGGGGTGATGCAACGGCTCCTGCTCCTTGCGGGGTGCTTGCCCAGGCCGGGGCTGCTCCGGGTCACAGCCCCGCGGGGGTGACGTGGGCCGGGGCTGGTTGCAGGAGCCCCGCTGGTGACCCACTCCACGGGCCTGGTGCCTGAGCTGTGTCTCGTGGGGCGGGCTGGCACGGCTCGGGCGCCGCTTGCCACAGGCCTGGGTGCTCTCAGGACAAGCCCTGGCTGTCCCTGCGGGGTGGGGTCTGGCTGAGTGCCCCGGGCTGATGTGGCTCTGCCAGAGCCGCCTCCGTAACCACGGCCAGTGACCGTGGCCAGCCCAGTGTGGCACCGAGTGTCGTGGGGCTGCGCTGGGCACGGCCCTGCCTCGGGGCCCTGAGCAGCCCTGGCAGCCTCTGCCCTGGCTGCGGAGCAGCACCGCCTCGAGGTGCCTCTCCCCACGTGTGGGATGAGCTGCTGAGACCTTTCTGTCTTGGAGACGTTCCCCCCCAGAGCTGGAGACCCCCCAGCCTCTCCCCACGTGTGGGATGAGCTGCTGAGACCTTTCTGTGTTGGAGACGTTCCCCCCCCAGAGCTGGAGACCCCCCAGCCTCTCCCCACGTGTGGGATGAGCTGCTGAGACCTTTCTATGTTGGAGATGTTCCCCCCCAGAGCTGGAGACCCCCCAGCCTCTCCCCACGTGTGGGATGAGCTGCTGAGACCTTTCTGTGTTGGAGACGTTCCCCCTCCAGAGCTGGAGACCCCCCAGCCTCTCCCCACGTGTGGGATGAGCTGCTGAGACCTTTCTGTGTTGGAGATGTTCCCCCCCAGAGCTGGAGACCCCCCAGCCTCTCCGTGCCAGAGGCGGGCTGGAGGCAGGCAGAGGAAGCTCCTGCACTGGGGGCTCGTGGGTGTCACCTCCCCGTGTGTGTCACACCAGATTCTGGGGGTTCAAGGGGTGGGACTCGTGTCCAAGCCTGTGGCCAGGCTGGGCTGTGCTGCAGAACCACGTTGCTCTGTGAGTTGCCCTCCTGGGCTTTCCAGAACCTTCACCGATGAGGGCAGAGGCTGTCAGGCAGGGGTGGAGGAGAAGGATTTATTCCAGACCAGCTCCTTTGCCTAAACCCCCTGAGAATCCACCTTGTCACCACACAGGATCTGGGGGGAGGGGGGGTCCCACACACCCAGATCCCTCATCAGCCAGACCTGGGGGCTTCACGGGAGCAGCAGCCGGGCGCTGGGCTTTGCCTGCGCTGGGTGGGTGACCGGGGGGCTGTGACACTGTGACACCCTTGTGCTGCCGTTGGGCTGACAGGCACCAGCCCAGCCAGTCTGCCAGGTCTGGAAACCCTCTGGGAACGTGTCCCGGGGGTCCTGGCTCGGTGCTGACACCGAGCTCCTCCTGGCACGTCCCTGAGGGGCCACGGCGAGTCGCGGGGAGCAGTGGGGACCCCCTGGCTCAGCCGGGAGGGACCCCCCTGTGCTGGGAGCCGGGAGTCCCGCGGAGCATCCCGGGGGGGTGGGGTCAGCCGGGGGCTGGCTCAGCCGGGTGTTTCGCTCTGGGGCTTGTTTAGAGCTTCCTGTGCTCCGATAACATCGGGTAAACTTCCAGCCCCGGGCTGGGGCCAGGGCGCAGCGGGACGGGCTGCCCGGCGCGGGGTGACCGGGTGGCACCCGCAGCCCTGCTCAGCAGGAGGGGGCAGGAGGGAGGATGCAGAGTGATGCTGACACACGTGCGTTCCCAGGCACCTCAGCTGGGCACCCCTGAAGGGCTGGGGGGGGGCTGATCTGGCTCTGCCTCTCAGGAAGGGATGTGCTGATCCCACAGCCTCATGCGGCCGGTGAGTGGCTGATGGATCCCAGAATCACAGAGTGCCCAGGCTGGAAAAGCCCTCGGAGCCCCTGGAGTCCAACCAACCCCATCCTGTGCTGCCCCAGCTCCCTGAGCACCTCATCTCCCCTCTGTTCAACACCCCCAGGGCTGGGGACTCAGCCCCCTCCCTGGGCAGCCTGTGCCACAGCCCCACAACTCTGCCAGGGAAGAACTTTGCCCTCCCAGCTGAGCTGACCCTGCCCTGGGGCAGCTGGAGCCCATTGCCCCTCGGCCCAGCTCCTGGCCCCTGGCTGCAGAGACCATCGCCCACCTCTCTGCACCCTCCTGCCAGGGCAGGGCAGGGCAGGGCAGGGCAGGGGGGAGAAGGGCTCCCCTCAGCCTCCTCTTGCCCAGGCTCAGCACCCCCAGCTCCCCCAGCCGCTCCTGGGAAGCTTTGCTGCTCTCCAGCCCCTTCCCCAGCCTGGTTGCCCTTCTCTGCACTCGCTCCAGGTCCCTCTGAAGACCCTCCCCACCCCCTGGCAGACCCACACATCCTCCCAGCTCAGTGTCCTCCCCAGACTTCCTGAGGGAACATCCAATCCCTCCACCCAGGTCACTGATAAGGGATTTGAACCACACTGGACCCAGAGCTGAGCCTTCGTGGTGGGGAGTAGGGTGCCTGGGACTGGCTGGGCAGAGCCCTGGGTGTCTGGGGTGGGCACAGTGTGGCAGCCCCCGTTGCTGGAATTGGGGTGGGGGGGTGTGTGTGTGGCCCGTGGGTCACTAAATAACACAGCAGCACCTGTCTGTGGGGAGACCTGGGTGGGCACAGCTCACTGGGGGCAGAAACGGTGTTGGCAGGGGGTTTTCCTGGCTGAGAAGTGGGCACAGGGTGTTTGTGGCAGGTCCTGCTCAAGACCTTGTGCCGTGGGCGCCGTGCGGTGCCGGGTGCTGCTGGGGATCTGGGTAACCTGATGCTCCATGCTCTTCTCTTCCCAGCCTGGAATGGGCCTTTCCAGGTTGGTCCTCAGGCTGTAGGTGGCATCCCTGCCACCCCTTGTTCTGTGTGGTAACCCTGGCTGTGGCTGGATGGTGGCAAGAGGAGCGCTGGGGACAGGTCTGGGTGCCAAACCAGCCCCTCTGTGGGGTCTCCTCTTACTGGGCAGTGGGGTCTCCTCTTACTGGGCACCAGCAGTGGTCCCAGAGCCAAGACCTGGCTGTGCTGGGGGGATGCTGGAGGCTCTTGTGATCCCAGAGGCATTCCTGTGAGGGAGTCACTGCCATGGACGTGGTCATCCCACGGCAGCTCTGCCAGCAAAACCCTTCCCAGGACTTCCCATTCCCGGGATCCACCCGGATCTATGGGAGCAGAGTGTCCCTGGAGCAGGGTGTCTCTGGAGCAGGGATTCCCCTGGATCAGGGTTTCCCTGGAGCAGGGTTTCCCTGGAGCAGGGATTCCCCTGGAGCAGGGTTTCCCTGGAGCAGGGTTTCCCTGGAGCAGGGTCTCCCTGGAGCAGGGATTCCCCTGGAGCAGGGTCTCCCTGGATCAGGATTTCCCTGGATCAGGATCTCCCTGGAGCAGGGATCCAGAGGATCCATCCCACCCCCGGGGCCATGCTGGTGTGGCTGGGCAGAGTGGGGCAGGGTGTGGGTGAAGAGTGTGTCCTGGGGTCGGTGTTGGTGTGGGCAGGGGTCTGGTGTTGGGGGCAGCACTCCTGGAGATGCCGTTGTTCCCAGCGCTGGGCTGTGGGGACTGGGGATCCAGCTCAGGATCCGGGGCTGGTGCTGTGGAGACCACACAGGGAGGGGAATTGCAGACGTGCTGCTGCTGCCTGTTCCACACCTCCAGACACCCAGTTGGTGTCTCCATGGGTGACCCCCAGGGCAGGGGCAGCAGGGCTGTGTTCAGGGGGTCTGGGGGCTGCTGGGCGCAGCCTGTGCCGTGCCAGGACGTCCCGTCCCAGGGCTGGCTCCAGCCTGGTGCTTCTGGAGACTAAAGTGCTGCCTGGGTGCCTTTCCCTGCCCTCTAACCCCGTCCTGTCTCTGCAGGGAGCGGGGATGGCCAGGGACAGATCCTGCAGCGGTTCCCAGAGAAGGACTGGGAGGACAACCCCTTTCCCCAGGGCATCGAGCTGGTGAGTGTGCGTCCCCCGGGACACAGCCCGTGTGCATCTCTGGGTGACACAGCCTGAGCCGGGCACCCTGTGACCGAGCAGGGGTCCCACCTGCCCCCCAACACAGCTCCAGCCCTGGAAAACCACAGGATCCAGGGGGCTGCCTCCCAGCTGGGCGAGCAGCAGGGCTCTGCCATCGCCAGCACCCTGCCCAGCCGCTGCACCCGGCAAAACGCTCCCCTCTTTGGGTGCTGCTCCCCCTCCTGCAAGCCCAGGGGTGTCCTGAGGGGGCTGCCAGGCCCAGCACCCCTTCCCCAGCCCCTGGACACGTTCTCCTGCTGCCCTGAGCCCCCTGGGGCGGGCAGCGTCGCCGGGCCGTGCCGCAGCGGGCACCACCACACGGGCTCCTCAGGAACCGGTTCCCAGCGGATCCAGGGTGGCAGCTTGTTCCCCTCCCTCAGAGCAGCATCCCTTCCCCTCCCTCAGAGCAGCAGCCCTTCCCCTCCCTCAGAGCAGCAGCCCTTCCTCTCCCTCAGAGCAGCAGCCCTGCCCCTCCCTCAGAGCAGCAGCCCTTCCCCTCCCTCAGAGCAGCAGCCCTTCCTCTCCCTCAGAGCAGCAGCCCTGCCCCTCCCTCAGAGCAGCAGCTTGTTCCCCTCCCTCAGAGCAGCAGCCCTTCCCCTCCCTCAGAGCAGCAGCCCTTCCCCTCCCTTAGAGCAGCAGCCCTTCCCCTCCCTCAGAGCAGCAGCTTGTTCCCCTCCCTCAGAGCAGCAGCCCTTCCCCTCCCTCAGAGCAGCAGCCCTTCCTCTCCCTCAGAGCAGCAGCCCTGCCCCTCCCTCAGAGCAGCAGCTTGTTCCCCTCCCTCAGAGCAGCAGCCCTTCCCCTCCCTCAGAGCAGCAGCCCTTCCCCTCCCTCAGAGCAGCAGCCCTTCCCCTCCCTTAGAGCAGCAGCCCTTCCCCTCCCTCAGAGCAGCAGCTTGTTCCCCTCCCTCAGAGCAGCAGCCCTTCCCCTCCCTCAGAGCAGCAGCCCTTCCCCTCCCTCAGAGCAGCAGCCCTTCCCCTCCCTCAGAGCAGCAGCTTGTTCCCCTCCCTCAGAGCAGCAGCCCTTCCCCTCCCTCAGAGCAGCAGCCCTTCCCCTCCCTCAGAGCAGCAGCTTGTTCCCCTCCCTCAGAGCAGCAGCCCTTCCTCTCCCTCAGAGCAGCAGCCCTTCCCCTCCCTCAGAGCAGCAGCCCTTCCCCTCCCTCAGAGCAGCAGCTGGTTCTCCAGGGTTGTTACACTTGGGATGTTCCCCTCAGGCCTGACCCTGCTGCACCGGTGCTGAGCTGAGGAGCCCTGAGGGAGAGGGGCTGGTGCTCTGCTGCCAGTGAGAGCCACTGCCTTGGGGTGCTGGTGGTCCAGACCCCTCGTCACCCCTATCCCAGCCTCTCCTGGCTGCTCCCAGCCTTGTCCTGCGTCAGCTGGGTACAGCAGAGCCCAGCCCTGGGCATGGGCAAGGCTTTGGGGGGTCCCTTCCTCTCTGCACCCTGCTCCTCAGAGCATCCTTTGCTGTGCAGGAGGTGTTGGTGCCCGTCAGGCTGGTGGGTGATGGTTGACACGGGGACAGGTGGAGAAGGAGCTGGGGGTGTGGGGTGAGCTCAGCCTGCCCAGGAGCCAGCAGTGTGCCCGGGGGGCCAGGAAGGCCAAGGGCAGCCTGGCTTGTGTCAGAGCCAGCGTGGCCAGGAGGGCTGGGGAGGGGATTGTGCCCCTGGGCTGGGCACTGGGGAGGCTGCAGCTGGAGTGCTGGGTCCAGTTCTGGGCTCCTCAGCACCAGAAGGACATGGGGGTCCTGGAGCGAGTGCAGAGAAGGGCAACCAGGCTGGGGAAGGGGCTGGAGAGCAGCAAAGCTTCCCAGGAGCGGCTGAGGGAGCTGGGGGTGCTGAGCCTGGGCAAGAGGAGGCTGAGGGGAGCCCTTCTCCCCCCTGCCCTGCCCTGCCCTGCCCTGCCCTGGCAGGAGGGTGCAGAGAGGTGGGCGATGGTCTCTGCAGCCAGGGGACAGGAGTTGTGGGGCTGTGGCTCAGGTCTTTGTGCATCCTGGGGCTGTGTCATGCCCAGGGAGTCCCAGTAAGTACTGGGCACGTTGCCCACTCCCCATCACGCTGGTTTGCTGGGTGGGGGGTTCTGCTCCCAGCTGCCCCCCCCCCAACATGTGGCCCCTCTGGAGCCATCAGCTGCCTCCCTCATCCTGTGGGCTGGAGCTGGGGACCCTCCACATGGGCTGTGGCTGTGGGAGGTGCTCAGGACACCCCGTGTCATCCCCCTTCCTCCAAGAGGTGAGAGAGCAGGGGATAGAGGAGTGGACAGTGAGGTGGGTTGAGAACTGTTGGGCTGAGCTCAGAGGGTGCTGGTCAGAGGAGCCGAGTCTGGCTGGAGACCTGTGACCAGAGCTGTTCCCCAGGGCTGGGGGCTGGGTCCAGCCCTGTGTGACATCCTCATCCACAACCTCGAACAGCACCCACCCTCAGCAAGTGCTGCTGATCCAGAGCTGGGAGGAGAGGCTGGCAGGCAGGACACTGCCCTGCCATCCAGAGAGACCTGGAGGGGCTGGAGAGCTGGGCAGGGAGAGACCAGGTGGGGTTTGAGAAAAGAAGTGGAGAGTCTGGCACCTGGGAAGGGATAAGGGCTGGGATCAGGACAGGCTGGGGGGAGCTGCTGGAGAGGAGCCCTGAGGAGAAGGACCTGGGGGTGCTGGTGGGTGACAGGGTGGCCATGAGCCAGCAGAGTGCCCTGGGGCTGAGAGAGACAATGGGATCCTGGGGGCATCAGGAGGAGTGTGGGCAGCAGGTGACAGGAGGGGATCCTCCCCCTCTGCTCTGCCCTGCTCAGGCCCCACTGGAGTGTTGTGTCCAGGTCTGGGCTCCCTGGGATCAACCAGCCAGGGATCTCCTGGAGAGAGTCCAGAGGAGGGACAGGGATGCTGAAGGGGCTGGAGCATCTCCCCTGGGAGGAAAGGCTGAGGGAGCTGGGGCTGTTCAGCCTGCAGAGAAGAGCCTGAGAGGGGATCTGATCACTGGGTGTCAAGAGCTGAAGGGTGGGACCCAGGGGCCATGGGCAGCCTCTGCTCAGTGTCTGTGGGGACAGGACAAGGGGCGATGGGCTCAAGCTGGAGCACAGGGAGTTCCCCCCCAGTGTGGGGAAGAACTTCTTCCCAGTGAGGGTGAGGGAGCCCTGGGACAGGCTGCCCAGGGGGTGTGGAGTCTCCTTCTCTGGAGAGATCCCAGCCCCTGTCCTAGGGACCCTGCTTGGGCAGGGGGTGGGACCCCATGGGCTCTGGGGGGCCCTTCCCACCCTGTGATCCTGTGATCCTGTGAGTGTGTGAACGCTCTGACATCACACTGGCCCGACAGCCATGAGCTCTGCAGAGGAGCCTCCAGTGTGCCCCTCTAACCCAGCAGGGAGCCACCAGCTCCAGGACTGGCGAGCAGCAGAGCTGGACCCATCTCTGACCCCCATCCTCATCCTCCTGCTCGGCTCTGGTGGTTACCGCAGCCGTGTGCCCACCAGCCGGTGTGGCCGGTCACTGGGGTGGGTGGTGTGGCTGTAACTGGGATGGGCAGTGGTGGGTGTAACTGGGATGGGCAGCAGTGGCCAGTGACCAGGATGGGCAGTGGTGGCTGTAACTGGGATGGGCAGTGGTGGCTGTAACTGGGATGGGCAGTGGTGGCCAGTGACCAGGATGGGCAGCAGTGGCTGTAACTGGGATGGGCAGTGGTGGCTGTAACTGGGATGGGCAGTGGTGGCCAGTGACCAGGATGGGCAGCAGTGGCTGTAACTGGGATGGGCAGTGGTGGCTGTAACTGGGATGGGCAGTGGTGGCCAGTGACCAGGATGGGCAGCAGGGGCCGTAACCGGGGTGACCCGCTCGCCCCAGCTCAGTTTGGGAATCCTACGTGCTCCTCTGGCTGAGGCAAGAGCATCTATTCATTTTCCCCTTCCCTGGGTGTTTGCAGGGGACTTGGGAACTGTCCCAAGGAAGAGGGAAGCTGCTTTCCCCCCCCAACCCCCAAGGGTCAAACTGTCCAGCCAAAACATCCCTGGAATTTAAACAATCGGAGCCCCGTCCCGCTGGGAGCCAGAGGCGGCTCCGCGGCTTCCCACAGGCTGTCGGGAGGTGTCTGGGGTGCTGGGCACTGGGGAGGGGGCTGGAGCTCCCAAAAATCAGCCAGAGCCCACCCTGGGCGGTGGGTGGGACATGTGTTGGTCACCACCACGGTTCTTCCCAGCAGCTTTTTGGGGGAGGAGGTTCTGGGTGCGTGGAGGGGGTGGGAGTTGGTGGCTTCTGCCCTTGGCTGGGGTCCGAGAGCGTTTCCCAACAGCCCGGCTGGCTCCATGGCTGGAAGGTCCCCTGGGTGGGAACGTGTCCCTCTGGCAGCATCACCCCCTCTGGCCAGTGGGTTGTGCTGGCTGGGTGGTGCTGGCAGGCTGGGGGACAGCCGGGACAGTGTCACCGGTGTTGGGCCGGGGATGGTGCTTGTGGCTGAGCGGGGCCGGTGGTGGCACCGAGTGACCGTGGCACTGGTGTGTCGTGGGGACAGGGACTCGCAGTCACAGGGTGGGAAGGGCCCCCCAGAGCCCATGGGGTCCCACCCCCTGCCCAAACAGGGTCCCTAGGACAGGGGCTGGGATCTCTCCAGAGAAGGAGACTCCACACCCCCTGGGCAGCCTGTCCCAGGGCTCCCTCACCCTCACTGGGAAGAAGTTCTTCCCCACACTGGGGGGAACTCCCTGGGCTCCAGCCTGAGCCCATCGCCCTGCTCAGGCCGGTGCCGTGTCTGCTCCAGCCAGGGTCAGTGTGGCTCCTCCTCTCCCTTCCCAGTGCTCACCAGTCCTCACACCCCCACACTCCATCTGCTCCCCCAAAAGCTTCCTCTGCTGCCAGGGCACGGAGAGTGATGGCTGGGCCAGCCTCCCCTGCTCCCCTCTCCTGCTCCCCTCCCCTGCTTCCCTGCAGGGATGGGGGGATGCAGGGATGGGGGGATGCAGGGATACAGGGATGCAGCGATGGAGGGACACAGGGATGTGGGTTGTGGGGATGCAGGGATGCAGGAATCAGGAATGCAGGGATACAGGGATGCGGGGATGCAGGGATGTGGGGATACTGGGATGTGGGGATGCAGGGATACAGGGATGTGGGTTGTTAGGGATGCAGGGATGCAGGAATCAGGGATACAGGGATACAGGGATGCTGGGATACAGGGATGTGGGGTGTGGGGATGCAGGGATGTGGGGATGCAGAGAGGCAGGGATGCAGGGTGTGGGGATGCAGGGATGTGGGGATGCAGGGCTACAGGGCTGCAGGGCTGCAGGGATCAGGGCTGCAGGGATCAGGGCTGCAGGGATCAGGGATGCAGGGATCAGGGATGCAGGGATCAGGGCTGCAGGGATCAGGGATGCAGGGATGCAGGGATCAGGGCTGCAGGGATCAGGGCTGCAGGGATCAGGGATGCTGGGATGCATGCGGTGGGGCCCAGGAAGCAGCTGTCTCGCACTCCCGGGGTCCCCAAAGCACCGGGAATTTTCCGGGAATTTTCCACGGCTCCGAGCGCAGATGTTGGGCAAATGGGAAAAGTCCCTGGAGGCGTCAGACTCCCGGGGAGCCCCGCGGAATTACCCACTGCCTGGAATGACCCCCGGCCCTGGGGGGCGGTGCCTGGAAACCCCCCCGCAACGGGTAACGCTGGTTGGAGCCGCCGGGCCCGGGAGATTTCCCAGAGGGAGCTGTGCCACGTCCCGGGCAGAGCCGGTGCCGGGACAGCCCTGCCTGCCCCCCGGGAGCTCTGACCCCGGCACACCTCGTGGCTCCGTGCCGGTGGCTGCCGCGTACGGCACAGCCCGGCACAGCCCGGCTCCTGTCCCGGGACAGCCCGGCTCCTGTCCCGGCTCCTGTCCCGGCTCCTGTCCCGGCTCCTGTCCCGGCTCCTGTCCTGGCTCAGACCGGCTCCTGTCCCAGCTCCTGTCCCGGCTCCTGTCCCGGCTCCTGTCCCGGCTCCTGTCCCAGCTCCTGTCCCGGCTCAGCCTGGCTCCTGTCCCGGCTCCTGTCCCGGCTCAGCCCGGCTCCTGTCCCGGCTCCTGTCCCGGCTCCTGTCCCGGCTCAGCCCAGCCCCTGTCCAGGCTCCTGTCCCGGCTCCTGTCCCCGCTCCTGTCCCAGCTCCTGTCCCGGCTCAGCCTGGCTCCTGTCCCGGCTCCTGTCCCGGCTCAGCCCGGCTCCTGTCCCGGCTCCTGTCCCGGCTCCTGTCCCGGCTCAGCCCAGCCCCTGTCCAGGCTCCTGTCCCGGCTCCTGTCCCGGCTCCTGTCCCAGCTCCTGTCCCGGCTCAGCCTGGCTCCTGTCCCGGCTCCTGTCCCGGCTCCTGTCCCGGCTCAGCCCGGCTCAGCCCGGCTCCTGTCCCGGCTCCTGTCCCGGCTCAGCCCGGCTCCTGGCTGACAGGCTGGCTCTTTGTGTGGCACATCCTGGCTCCTCCCCCCCCTGTGCCTGTGGCCCTAACCCGATGCGGGATGGGGATGCTGGAGGGTGCCTGGCTCAGCCCGGTGTCCCTTCGCCTTCACTCCAGCCCGGGTCTCTCTGGGCGGCTCCCGCTGTCCCCACGCGAGGAGGGGACGGTGCCAGCCTGGGTCTGGGGGACAGGGGAAGGTGGCACGTCCCGGGTTCCCTGTGCCGTGTCAGGGATGTGCTGCCACGCCACGCTCCGCGCTCCCGGCAGTGCCGGTACCCATCCCCCAGCCCACCGAAGCCCTGCGCCCCCGCCCCCAAAGCGATGCTGGGGAGTGGGGGACGGTGACACGGGCAGGTCATGTCACCCTCTGAGCAGGTGACGGTGACACCGGCAGGTCATGTCACCCCTGAGTGGGTGACAGTGCCACGGGCAGGTCATGTCACCCCCTGAGCGGGTGATGGTGACACAGGCAGGTCATGTCACCCCCCTGAGTGGTGACGGTGACATGGGCAGGTCATGTCACCCCCTGAGCGGGTGACAGTGACACGGGCAGGTCATCCACCCCCTGAGGGGGTCACGGTGACACGGGCAGGTCATGTCACCCCCTGAGCTTGTGACGGTGACACGTGCAGATCATGTTACCCCCTGAGCGGGTGATGGTGACACAGGCAGGTCATCCACCCCCTGGAGCGGGTGATGGTGACACGGGCAGGTCATGTCACCCCCTGAGTGGGTGTCAGTGACATGGGCAGGTCATGTCACCCCCCCTGAGCAGGTGATGGTGACACGGGCAGGTCATCCACCCCCCTGAGCGGG
The DNA here is from genome assembly GCF_964237585.1 of Gallinula chloropus. Classification (NCBI taxonomy): domain Eukaryota; kingdom Metazoa; phylum Chordata; class Aves; order Gruiformes; family Rallidae; genus Gallinula; species Gallinula chloropus. Next base: position 311,617 of record NC_140085.1, on the reverse strand, counting down.
TGATGGTGACATGGGCAGGTCATGTCACCCCCTGAGGGGGTGATGGTGACACCGGCAGGTCATGTCACCCCCTGAGCGGGTGACAGTGACACGGGCAGGTCATCCACCCCCTGAGCAGGTGACAGTGACACAGGCAGGTCATGTCACCCCCTGAGCGGGTGATGGTGCCACGGGCGGGTCATGTCACCCCCTCAGCAGGTGACAGTGACATGGGCAGGTCATGTCACCCCCTGAGCGGGTGACGGTGACACAGGCAGGTCGTGTCACCCCCTGAGCAGGTGATGGTGACACGGGCAGGTCGTCCAACCCCTGAACAGGTGATGGTGACACGAGCAGGTCATCCAACCCCCTGAGCGGGTGACAGTGACACGGGCAGGTCCTGTCACCCCCTGAGCGGGTGACGGTGACACAGACAGGTCGTGTCACCCCCTGAGCAGGTGACAGTGACATGGGCAGGTCATGTCACCCCCTGAGCGGTTGACAGTGGCACGGGCAGGTCGTGTCACCCCCTGAGCGGGTGACAGTGACACGGGCAGGTCATGTCACCCCCTGAGCAGGTGACAGTGACACGGGCAGGTCATGTCACCCCCTGAGCGGGTGACGGTGACACAGACAGGTCCTGTCACCCCCTGAGCGGGTGACGGTGACACAGACAGGTCGTGTCACCCCCTGAGCGCTGTCCCCTTCCCGCAGTTCTGCCAGCCCAGCGGGTGGCAGCTCTTCCCGGAGAGGAACCCCCCGAACTTCTTCGTGGCCGTGCTGACCGACATCAACTCCGAGCGGCACTACTGCGCCTGCTTCACCTTCTGGGAGGCCGTGGAAAGCACACAGGTACTGGGGGTGCTGGGGGGAGCTGTGGGTGCAGCTACTGGGGGTGCTGGGGGGAGCTGTGGGTGCAGCTACTGGGGGTGCTGGGGGGAGCTGTGGGCACAGGTACTGGGGGTGCTGGGGGGAGCTGTGGGCACAGGTACTGGGGGTGCTGGGGGCAGCTGTGGGTGCAGGTACTGGGGGTGCTGGGGGGATCCATGGGCACAGGTACTGGGGGTGCTGGGGGGAGCTGTGGGCACAGGTACTGGGGGTGCTGGGGGGAGCTGTGGGTGCAGCTACTGGGGGTGCTGGGGGGATCCGTGGGCACAGGTACTGGGGGTGCTGGGGGGAGCTGTGGGTGCAGCTACTGGGGGTGCTGGGGGGAGCTGTGGGTGCAGGTACTGGGGATGCTGGGGGGATCCGTGGGCACAGGTACTGGGGGTGCTGGGGGGAGCTGTGGGTGCAGGTACTGGGGGTGCTGGGGGGATCCATGGGTACAGGTACTGAGGGTGCTGGGGGGAGCTGTGGGTGCAGGTACTGGGGATGCTGGGGGGGGGGATCTGTGGGTGCAGGTACTGGGGGTGCTGGGGGGATCCGGGGGCACAGGACCAGGGATCCTGCCAAGGGTCCCAGAGCTCCAGCCCCCTGCCACAGGCAGGGACACCAACCTCCAGGCCTGGAGCTACACAAGGGTGCCCAGGGCCCCAGCCAACCTGGCCTTGGACACCCCCAGGGACGGGGCACCCACCCCCTCTCTGGGCAGCCCCTTCCAGCCCCTCACCACTCTCTCTGCACAGAACTTCCCCCCAGTCTCTCCTCTCCCCCTTCCCTCCTCCAGCTTCACTCCAGCCCCTTGTCCTGCCAGTCTCTCCCCTTCTCAAATCTTGATCCCCCTTCGGCTTTGACCGGCGGCTCCGGGTTCTGGGCAGCCGTTCCCTGACCCGGGATTGGGGTGTGTGTCCCCCCAGCCTCAGAGCCCCCCCAGGAATGGCGAGGAGGAGGAGGCGGAGCCGTCGTCTCCCATCCAGCCCGCGCAGCTCTTCGCTCCCAAGAGCCTGGTGCTGGTGTCGCGGCTGGACCACGCGGAGGTGTTCAGGGTAAGGCTGGGATGCTGTGCTGGTGGGGGCTGGGAGGGGAGGGTGATGCTGGCAACAGGAGCAACCAGGGGCTGTGTGGCCCCTGCCAGGGATGAGAGCTGGCCCAGCACCCTGTGGGACCCTGTTCTCATCCCTGTCCTGCTCTGCGCTGCCCATGTCAAAGAATCCCAGAATCCCAGAGTGCCCAGGCTGGAAAAGCCCTCTGAGCCCCTGGAGTCCAACCGTCCCTGCCCTGTGCTGCCCCAGCTCCCTGAGCACCTCATCTCCCCTCTGTTCAACACCCCCAGGGCTGGGGACTCAGCCCCCTCCCTGGGCAGCCTGTGCCACAGCCCCACAACTCTGCCAGGGAAGAACTTTGCCCTCCCAGCTGAGCTGACCCTGCCCTGGGGCAGCTTGAGCCCATTGCCCCTCGGCCCAGCTCCTGGCCCCTGGCTGCAGAGACCATCGCCCACCTCTCTGCACCCTCCTGCCAGGGCAGGGCAGGGCAGGGCAGGGGGGAGAAGGGCTCCCCTCAGCCTCCTCTTGCCCAGGCTCAGCACCCCCAGCTCCCTCAGCCGCTCCTGGGAAGCTTTGCTGCTCTCCAGCCCCTTCCCCAGCCTGGTTGCCCTTCTCTGCACTCGCTCCAGGACCCCCATGTCCTTCTGGTGCTGAGGAGCCCAGAACTGGACCCAGCACTCCAGCTGCAGCCTCCCCAGTGCCCAGCCCAGGGGCACAAGCCCCTCCCCAGCCCTCCTGGCCACGCTGGCTCTGACACAAGCCAGGCTGCCCTTGGCCTTCCTGGCCCCCCGGGCACACTGCTGGCTCCTGGGCAGGCTGAGCTCACCCCACACCCCCAGCTCCTTCTCCCAGCAGCTCTCCAGCCGCTCTGCCCCAGCCTGGAGCTGCCGGGGGTTGTTGTGTCCCATGGGCAGGACTCTGCCCTTGGCCCTGTTGAACCTCATCCCCTTGGGCTCAGCCCATGGCTCCAGCCTGGCCAGACCCCTCTGAAGACCCTCCCCACCCTCAGGCAGATCCACTCGTGCTCCCAGCTCAGTGGCTGGTTGTGGGACAGTGAACCATGGCCGTGGCCACACCGGGCAGCTGGTGGCTTTGGCAGAGCTGTGAGGAACAGCCCATTCCCAGCAGTGTTCCTCTCTGCCACCCTGATTAATAGTCCTTTTAATTGTGCCCCTTGGAGCCACCCAAGGTTTGGGCGGGGGGGGTGCAGGCTCCAGCTCAGTGCCTGTCGTGGGGCAGCATCCCCTGACCCAGCAGGCTGCAGCCTGGCTGCTCCTGCACTCCCAAGGAGGAATCCCCCCGAAATGCAGCTCTCAGAGGGCTCACCAGGGGCTGTGTCCCCCCCTCTCCCCCTCCCAGGGCTGGATGGCTGCCCTGTGCTCCAGCACCTTGTGCTGGGAATGGGAGCACAGGGTGTTCCTGGGACAGCTCAGCCACAGCGTGCTGAGGGGAGGGGGAATCACTCTGTTCCCAGCTCCAGAGCTGCCTCCAGCAGCTAAACTCTGGGGTGTCCCAGACTGGGAACCCAGTTTGGGGCTGGGAGGCTGGTGTCCACCAGCCTCCCAGCCCCAAACTGGGTTCCCAGTCTGGGACACCCCGGATTTTGGGTGCTGTGCTGGAGCAGGGTGAGCTGAGCTGGAGCAGGTTCTCTGGGGTTTGAATTATCTGCCAGGGTGGAGGCCACAGACCTTCCCCAGGGAACCCTGACAGAGCTCAGCCCCCCCATTCCCCCCCCAGCCAAACTGCCACAGTCTTGGGAATTCTGTTGGGAAGTTTTCTGAACTGGGCTGGAGCAGCTCCCCACATCCCCTGACTCCCTGTGCCCCCCAACTCCCCTGTCCCCCGACTCCCTGTGCCCCCCAACTCCCCACATCCCCTGACTCCCTGTGCCCCCCAACTCCCCACATCCCCTGACTCCCTGTGCCCCCCAACTCCCCCTGTCCCCTGACTCCCTGTGCCCCCCAACTCCCTGTGCCCCCTGACTCCCTGTGCCCCTCAACTCCCCACATCCCCTGACTCCCTGTGCCCCCCAACTCCCTGTGCCCCCCAACTCCCCCTGTCCCCTGACTCCCCGTGCCCCCCAACTCCCCACATGCCCTGACTCCCTCTGCCCCCCAACTCCCTGTGCCCCCTGACTCCCTGTGCCCCTCAACTCCCCTTGTCCCCTGACTCCCTGTGCCCCCCAACTCCCCACATCCCCTGACTCCCTGTGCCCCCCAACTCCCCCTGTCCCCTGACTCCCTGTGCCCCCCAACTCCCCCTGTCCCCTGACTCCCTGTGCCCCCCAACTCCCTGTGCCCCCTGACTCCCTGTGCCCCCCTACTCCCCACATGCCCTGACTCCCTGTGCCCCCCAACTCCCCTTCTCCCCTGACTCCCTGTGCCCCCCAACTTCCCCTTCCTCTGCCTCCCTGTACCCCCCACTCCCTGTGACCCCTGACTCCCTGTACCCCCAACTCCCAGTGTGGAGCTGGTGTCGCTCCCAGTCGTGCCCAGTGAGCAGGCACTGGGCAGAGCAGGTCTCACCAGCCCTCAGTGGAGCCATGTGTCTTTCCCATCCCTTCCTTGGGGGGTTGTAGGAATCTCTGGGGACTGGCAGTGTGTGGGGGGCTGGAGAAGCCCAGCTGCTTGTGGTCGCCTCTGGCAGGGAGGCTGTGAGCCCCCCTGGTGCTGGTCCTGCCGGGCTCTAACCTGGGGACTCATCCAGAGCTGGTGCTGGGCTGGGGGTGCTGCCTGGGCTGGGGGTGCTGCCTGGGCTGGGAGGTGCTGCCTGGGCTGGGGATGCTGCCTGGGGTTGAGGGGTGCTGCCTGGGCTGGGGGTGCTGCCTGGGCTGGGGATGCTGCCTGGACTGGGAGGTGCTGCCTGGGCTCGGGGTGCTGCCTGGGCTGGGGATGCTGCCTGGGGTTGAGGGGTGCTGCCTGGGCTGGGGGTGCTGCCTGGGCTGGGGATGCTGCCTGGGGTTGAGGGGTGCTGCCTGGGCTGGGAGGTGCTGCCTGGGCTGGGGATGCTGCCTGGGCTGGGGGTGCTGCCTGGGCTGGGGGTGCTGCCCGGGGTTGGGGGGTGCTGCCTGGGCTGGGGATGCTGCCTGGGCTGGGGGTGCTGCCTGGGCTGGGGGTGCTGCCCGGGGTTGGGGGGTGCTGCCTGGGCTGGGGGGTGCTGCCTGGGCTGGGGATGCTGCCTGGACTGGGAGGTGCTGCCTGGGCTGGGGATGCTGCCTGGTCAGTCCCTGCTGCTGGGACCTCACTGTGAGAGGTCTGATGGGGGGGACCTTGAGCCCCATCCCCACATCGTGGGGTGTGTCTGTCTGTCTGTCTGTCTGTCTGTGGACAAGCACCGGGAGCTCCTGGGTGTGGGCTGGAGCCCCTCTGGTGCCCAGCCTGGTGCTGAGCCCCCCTGCCCTTCCCTCTGCAGAACAGCCTGGGCCTGATCTACACCATCTACGTGGACGGGCTGAGCGTGTCCCTGGAGACCGTCATCGGGAACCTGCTGACCTGCACCATCCCCATCACCGGGGGGGCTCAGGTGGGTACCACCCCCACCCCTCCCTCCCTCCCCACCCCCATCCCTCCCCTCCCTGTGCTTCTACCCCCTCGGCAGCCCTCCCAGGAGGGGAGTGGGTTGCTTGGGCTGCTCTGCAGCGTTCTGGCCTTGCTCTGAGCAGAGCAGAGTCTGGCTCAGCGCTGGGGGGGCTGCCGCAGCGCAGGGCTGCTGCCTGGTGCTTGGCCTGGTGCCTTTCCCAGGGCAGGAACCACAAGGCTCCAGTGCTGGGAGCTGCTCAGCTCCTGGAGGGGCTGAGGAGACCCCGCTGCTTCCCCTGGCTGCAGCTTGGTGTGATGGGGCACGGGCTGGACATGGGCTGGGCACAGGCTGGACATGGGCTGGGCACGGGCTGGCTCCCAGCTCCCTCTGGGGAGGGCTCCTGGGTGTCAGTGTCCCCGGGGTCTGTGCAGCCCGTTGCTGGGGTCTCTGGTCTGCTTCTGGTCCCTGCTGCCCCGGGGAGGTCTCACACCTCCCCCCAGCCCTGTCAGGCTGCCCGGAGAGCTGCTCTGCAGCCGGCAGGGGCAGCGTGGTGGGGCCGGGCTGAGCGTGGCCGGGGTCTGGCACCTCCGGCCTCTGGTCACCCCTGTGTGCCTGGCAGCCCGAGCAGCAGAGACACCCCCGGGTTCCCCTCCGAGCTGCTCCTCCTCCTCCTCCTCCTCCTCCTCCTCCTCCTCCTCCTCCTCCTCCTGCTGGGGAAGGCCAGAGGGGCTCAGCCTTGCTCGTGTGAGGGTGTGGAAGGGACTC